>NC_081303.1:44517640-44820671 GCF_030435805.1 Mustela lutreola
CATAGCTCACGTTTTAAGGTCAAGTGAACTTAAAATGGTTTGAAGATTAGGAGAGCTAGCATGTGGAGGAGAAATTGAAGATACCGGACAGGGAGTTCAGAGGTGATAAGAAAGAAAGAGGTCCACAGAAAGGATTTATCCATTGAGCCTGCAAGTGTTTATCATGTATCCTCATAGATCCTGTATTAGTCTTGAGAAAAATATTTCTTTTTTTCATGGAGTTAAAGTCAAGTTGGGTAGAAATGCATTTACAGAAATAGAAATATATAAATGCAAATCGTTACGGGTGCTATGGAGGAAAGGAGACACTAAGGAGGGAACATTGAAGTAAAATGACCTAAAGGATGAAAAAGGAGTCAGCCAAAGAACAAACAAGGGAACGAGCCTGCTGGCCTGTGGGAAGTTAGCAGGGCTCTCTGAGAAGCAACAGTTGAGAGTGGGTGGGTTGGGATGGAGTAATGCAAGGTAGATTTAGAGATGTGTATTTTCTCTATATTTGCAATAATCAGTAATATAAGGGTAATAAGTAATAGTAATGTATTAGTAATATAAAAATTCATAATAGGGATTATAAAATACTTAGAAATAATTGAGCAAGAAACATATAGAACCGATATTTAGAAAATTATAAAGTCTTTTGAAGAACACAAAGCAAATACAGAACAAATAGAAAAAGAGTCTGTGTTCCAGATGGGAAACTTCATATGAAAATCCGGTACTGTATAATATTGGTAAGGTAGTGTCTATCTGAATCGCACCTTTTTTTGGAACCCGGTAAAATGACGTCAAAGTTCATGTGGAAAAATAAATCTATAAAAATAGCTAAGAACATTTTTTTTAAAAAGTCATCTGCTCTTGACTTATCATGTGCTTAAAACTTACCATAAAGGTGCTTAAATAAAGCAGTTGTGGTATTGGCAGAGGAACAAGGTCATGGAATGGTGGAACAAAAGAAGGTCAAATACACAAAGAAGTATTATGGGAACTTGGTATATGAAAGAGGAAAGTTCGGTTAAGCGACCCACTCTGAATTTCGGCTCGGGTCATGATCTCAGGGTCCTGGGATGGAGCCCTGTGTCGGCTCCGTGCTCAGCGTGCAGTCTGCTTGAGATTCTCTCTCTCTTTCACTAAAATAAATATATCTTTAAAAGCAAACTATAGGGAGTATGTGTTTGTATGTGATCATTTGAATATGGAGAAAGCTGAAGGACACAAACTAAGCTAACTTCAGTTACCATATGAGTGTGGGTGACAACGATAGGTAAGTTCTTCTACCTCTATATTTTTCTTTTGTTCAGTACAAAAGCATAGACCTTTTTCCTACTTAAAATAACTTTTACTTTTGAGTCTATGCCTCTTTTTTAAACTTTCAATTTGCAAATAATTTCAAACTTACAAAAAAAAATATTGCAAGGTTAGTACAAAGAACTCCTTTAGAATTCTTCACTGAGATTTCTCAGATGTTAATATCTTGCCACATTTGCTTTATTTTTCTTTTTAAATCCCAATATCTATATAGATTTTTTTCTGAACCAACTGAAAGTAAGTTGCAAACATGATGCCTATTATCCCTAAATATTTGTCGCTTTCCTTAAAAAGACCGTCTCCTACATTATCACAGTACAATCATAATAATCAGGAAAGCAGTATCATTACTATTATCTAACCTATGAATCACATTCAAACTTCAAACAGTTGCTCTTTATAGCAAAAACCATTTTTTAAAATTTTCTTCCAGGATCCAAGCAGTGGGTGTGGCGTTTAGTCATAGACCTCTCTAGTCACCTTCAGCGGAAAACAGTTCCTCACTCCGTTCTTTATCTTTCGTGAACTTGACATTTGTTTTCTTTTGGTTTTATTTATTTATTTGACAGAGAGAGATAGAGCAAGAGAGGGAACACAAGCGGGGGAGTGGGAGAGGGAGAAGCAGACTTCAGCCAAGCAGGAAGCCTGATGCGGGGCTCGATCCCAGGACCCAGGACCATGTCCTGAGCCGAAGGTAGACGCTTAACGAGTGAGCCACCGGGTGCCCGAACTTGACATTTGTTAAAGGTACAAACCAGTTATTTTGTTGAATGACCTTTAATTCAGGTTTGCCTGATGTTTGCTCATGAAATGGATTATTACTGAAACAAAGCCAAGTTTATCTGCATACAACATACCAGGAAGCAATAATGTCAATTTGCCCATTACTCTTGGTGCAAACTTTGATCACTTAAGTTGGTGACCTTAATTATGAAGTTATTGTTTTTTTGCTTTGTGTTTAATAGTATGTAGGAGACAGATACTTTGAGAATATGTAAATACCACATTTTTCAACAAACTTTTGCCCACTAATTTTAGCATCCACTGATTATTCTTGCCTGTGTTATTACTTTGATGATTGTCAGATGATGATTTTCCCATTCTGTCATTCCTTCTACATTTATTAGTTGACATGCTACCCTAAGGAGTAACTTTTATTTTTGTGTTCCATTATCAAATTTTAACTCTTATCTGACAGAAAAGAAACCTGGCTCACACTACCAATGTTTGCTCATTGCCACTCTCCGAAACCAGTTTCTGATCTCACCAACTACCTCCTTGGCTCAGATGCTTCCGAGGTCCGGGGCTCCATGACTGCCGCCACCTCCTCTGTTCCTACTGAAAATGTCACCTGCACGAAACTGGATATCTCAGTAATGGCGGCAGTAGAAGACAGTCTGAGAGTTTATGAGGCTGGAACTAAAAGTGTCCAGCACAGAAGTCTAATCAGAGTCCTTTTCTCCTTGCTGTCGGCCACCATTCAGCGGGAATCCAGAGAGCTGGCTACACTAAGGGGTGGGTCGCTTTCATTTGCAAGGGATTTGGTTGAAAGGAATTCTTCATTGAAAGACTGGAGTTTGAGGGCTCAGGAAGGACTGTGACTGGTCCAAGGGAAGCATGAGGGAACAGGACAGGGAAAGGGCTGGGAAGGATACAGAGTAAATGTCTCTGCAGTTTTGCCTAAAGCTGGGATGAAGTACCTGGCAGAGAGGCACTTACTACTTTTTCGATAAATAAATGGATTAATGCATGACATATTGAAAGCTTCTGCCAATCAAATTTGCCTGGTTAACAATGCATAAGGAGTATATGTTATTGACTAATGTTTGTATTTTTCTTTATTATTTACTTCTGTATCCTCAACAGCCTGAAAGGCATGTTCGAATACCTCAAGCATCATGTATGTGTTTGAAGTTATGGGCTATTTAAATAATGTATTTTTAATTTTTAAAATTTTATTTCTTACTTTTTAAAAGATTTATTTACTTATTTATTTATTTGAGAGAGAGAGAAAGAGAGGGAGAGAGAGCACGCATGTCCGTGAGCAGGGGGTGGGGCAGAGGGAAAGATGAGGAGAAGTAGACTCCCGGCCGGGTGTGGAGCCTGACTTGGGACTTGGCTTCACGACCCTGAGATCATGTTGGGAGATGCAGTCAGAGTTGGAAGCTTAACTGACTGAGCCACGCAGGTACGCCATAATGCATTTTTTTAACAAAAATGAAGTAAATTGAGTAATCAGGAGACATTTCTCCATTTTAATGGTTGCATGAGTCCTGGATCCAGGAAAATAAAATTCATTTCTTATATACCTTGCACTTACCAAATATTAAAAATGAAGCTGAAATCAAATCTTTGTTTTACTCGGGCTTTCCTGACATTCCTGACCATTGGCATATACTCTGTTAACACAAAGTGTTTCTCTCTTATAGCACATGCCACTCTTATAATGAAATACTCTGCCATTATTTTGTGTCTGCTTTTCATGCAAAGTTAGAAGCTCCCTAATTAGGTGGAGGCAATGTCTGTCATAATTATTGCTACATCCTCAGTGCTTAGCAAAGCACCTAGAACATAGTACGTACCCAACAAATACTCGTGGAATAGATATTTACATACGTGAATTCATTTGTATGTATATTTGTTAATATTCCTGCAAGTTTGGTGTCATTGCCCCCATTGAGCAGTTGAGAAAACCGAGGCCCAGACAAGATAAAGCATTTTCCCAAGGTCACTGAGTCAGATCTTATTTTCGTTCTTCTGCTCAAAGTCTCATGCTGTCATGTTGACTACGGAGGAATTTTCTGAGAAAATCCAGAGTTGCATGAAAGAGCTAAAATATAGATGAGTTAAGACAGTTCCTTTACTCTTTATTGTTCTTTTCTTTTTGTGTCCGGCTGGGAGGGAGGAAAGCCTGCTCACATATGTGTGTTGGAGGCCACACTTGATTAAAGAATGACCTGGGGATGGAACAGTGGTGGCTTTAACACTGAGCTAGTGGAGAGGGAATTGAGAACAAAGCTCAGGAAGGCACTTCTTTATCGTTCCATGAAGATCTCTGTTAGTGGTCATCAAAGAGATAGAAAAATGGAGTGTATTTACATTTAACTTGTATTGGATAGGGATATTCTAAGCGCCAGGTGTAATACTTAGACACATCCCTCATATTAATTTTTTTAAAATTGTCTCACTTAAGTAGTTGTCGATATTATCTTCAATTTTAAAAAGTTATCAAATTAAGTTCAAAATGTGGACTTGCGCAAGGTCACAGAGCCTGGAAGTGGTAGGAGAAAGTCATCATTGTCCGTGACACACTCAAAGCACATCTTTGTGGGGAAAATCAATGCAGGAAAAATTTCAGGGGGACAAGCAAAGGGAAGATTTGGGAAAGAATACTGGGATGTTGCTAAAAGTTTCGGGGAATTGGTTCATTTAAAAAGATAATGGCTCCAAAGTGTTGATTGTGCCTTCATTAGTTCACTTTCTGTTCCACTAAGATTGTAAAAACAGGTGTGCTTCTCTACTATTTTATTTATTACAATAGGGTTGCTTTGAAGACAGGTCTGTTTTAGCAATTTGTCAGTTATCTCGTGAAGAATGGAGTTATCCTACTGCCCCAAAACAAACATAATGCATTTTTTTTATCAGTTATACGGTAGATTATGATGTAGAAACCTGAAACATGCACAAATGCTGTAGATATCAGCTGAATTCCTTAATTTAGGCTGCATTGTGCTAACGTTTTCAGGGAAGTTAGGCCTCGATTTTAATCTCACCAACACTTAGAAACAAGTCTTTAAAAAGGACACAACAGCCTCATACTTGTACTTGTTAGCACAAAGGCAGTTTAAGGAAATTCAAGAAAATTTAAACGTGACACAGTTCTTCTGAGTTAGGACCATCACTTCTATTTTCCTTTTTACTCTCAAGCGGATGCCAGATACAGCATTTGGGAGAGGTGTCCTGCTGAGTCTCCCCCATAATAATGAGGCAATAATGAGATAAATTAGGTGTAAATCACATCAGTGGAGTTTTTACCTGCTTCTCCTGATTTGTCAAAACACTTTACCATCGAAAAGCACAAATGAAAACAATGATTTTCTCTCTGTAACTGAGACAGCATGCTTTGGGGTGGGTGTTTGGCTACAGACTCTGAGAGCTCCTTGACTATAAAGCTCTCTGAGCAATTCTCCCAGAGTCCTGTGAACCAGCCAGCCTTGCACAATCTCTTTCTATCATGTTTTCCTCTGTGTTCTGTGCAAGGCTCTCTTCCAGTTAAGGATTTAAAGCTAGCTCTTATGTACACAAAAATCAGATTTATATCTTTGTACCACAAAATGAAGCAATTATTTTGTCTTCCAATGGATTCCGCTTCCTCTGCGTTGGCACCGGAGCGACCCACTGTTGTCAGCAAGGCAGTGACACTGGTGTAAGCTTCATTAAATAGAGCCCCGCTGATACTGACCATTGATCCAGCAGCTAGCTCAGGTGCATTGGCCACAATATTTTCTCCCTCTGCTCTTTACTTCTCTCCAGGGATAACCAATCAGAAGAAACGACCCTCATGCCTAGTGTTTTGAGAAGCAGAGAGCAGTTTGATTTCAATTGCCAACCTGTCCACTAGCTTGGTAAATCAAATTTCAATCTCCTAAGGGCAAAAAGAACATGGAGCTTGCTTGTGTGTGTGTGTCTGTGTGTGTGTTTGTGTGCGCGCACATGCATTGTACTCTAAGATCTGGTCTTTCCATAGGTTAAACCACGGGAATTCACCTGGTAACTGAAAAATGAGGAATTCAAAGAGTATGTGCTCTTTAGAAGTGAGTTTAGTGTTCTTTAAACACCCACTATTCCTTGAAATGTGGGATTACGTGTCTAACGCTGGCTATGTAAAATGAGCAAACATAAATTTGATTCACATTGTTATAGAAACCATGTTCTCCTTTTTGTGTATATTTGGTGGCAAAGTGTGAAGAAGGATATATATATCTATAAAATATATTTATATCTATATTTTATCTCTTGTATCTCTGTTAAGTCATCAATCTAGGAATCTAATTTCTTTCAATAAAATTTCAAATAAAAGCCATTCCCCCTCAAATTTGTCCTGTGAGACTCTAGGAATGACAACCAATCTAGACACTAATCTTACTGCAATGCATATAGGACAGCTAGATATGAAAACGGTGGTACTATGCCAGCTTACCTTGAGCCTTATACACTTTTTTTCTCTTAAATATATCATCTGCTCAAATAAGCCAAAGATCTTTTCTCCTCAGTGTTTCATAGGCATAACTAGTTGAACGACACAAACCAGTCAGTTCTTGCTTTTTATGCAGGTTGATTCACTGGTTTGTGTCTTTAGAGAATCAAACTAGTTCCAAATTTTGTATGATGATACTTCTCCTTTTCAAAATATGTTATTCCAGTTTTAGAGAACCTAGAAATTCTTTTTTTTTTTTTTTAAGATTTTATTTATTTGACACAGAAAGAGAGATCACAAGTAGGCAGAGAGGCAGGCAGAGAGAGAGGAGGAAGCAGGTTCCCTACTGAGCAGAGAGCCCAATGTGGGGCTCAATCCCAGGACCTTGAGATCATGACTTGGGCCGAAGGCAGAGGCTTAACCCACTGAGCCACCCAGGCGCCCCAAGAACCTAGAGATTCTTTAATAATATTTCTTTTAAGACACCAAGCATCAGTCGTTGTTCAAAACCCTTATCGTCATGTGTTGTAAATAAAACCCAAAGTTGCTCTGGTTATAGAAGGAATAGAAATGGTGTATAATTCAGCAGTTCCTTTAGCAATACTTTTATCCTCACCTCCCGCCCCACTGCCCCGCAATGCTGTTCCCTCCCTGGATACTAAGCATTTTGTAAGTGTATTTATAAAAATAAAAACTGAATTTCATGTATCCCTGACATTTTATGTGATAGCCCACGTCTGGCATCCCCCATAATTGACTTGGTCATTCTTTCTCAGTTTCTCTGTACCCACTGTTTGGTGATGTTTTGAGTCCTCGCTCTTGATGATGTATATAATATTCATCCAATTACAATTTTTATATTTTTAAGTCATATATGGCTGTCCTTTAACTAAAATGGAATCTACAAAATTATTTGGGAGAGTGGCTAACAGAATATTATGGTGTTTTCCGCCTAAAAGTTACTAGTGTTTTGAAAGTTTTATTTTAATTCTGGCTCTGAAGATAAAAGACCTTGATCCCTGCAATGAAATATCCGTCCGTGCTACATTCATGGTCAATACATTAGAAAGTTAACCCTGAGAAAATTCTCCCATGCTCTGCTAATGGAAGCTGTTTCTTCACTAAGTCAGTAACAGGAAGTACAACTGTGAATTACAAAGTGACTTCATACCTTCAGAGATATTTTTCCGTTATTTTCGTTTACGTTAATCACTAGTCATCACTTAGGCTGGTAATTCTCACCTGAAAAGATTTTGCACCCCAGAGGGCACTGGCAATGTCTTAAAGACTTTTTTGATTGTCAAAAGTAAGGGGTGCGAGTGGGGAAAAGATACTACAGGCATTGAATGGGTGAATGCCAGAGATGCTGCTAAATACTTTTGTTTGTTTGTTTGTTTGTTTGTTTTAAGATTTTATTTTTTGACACAAAGAGAGAGACTTTGAGAGAGGGAATGCAAGCTGGGGGAGTGGGAGAGGGAGAAGCAGGCTTCCCGCCCAACAGAGAGCCCAATGCAGGGCTCCATCCCAGCACCCTGGGATTATGACCTGAACCAAAGGCAGTTGCTTAAGCAAATGAACTACCCAGGCGTTCTGATGTTGCGCAAGACAGCCCTTAACCATAAAGAATTGTCCTACCCCAAATGTCAATAATGTTGAGGCTAAGACATCCTCGTGGACACCAGAGAAGCATCATGGAATGGTGGAAATTGAAAACTAAGTTGGATTCCTACACAAAGATAGTGTCTGTAAACATTATCAGAGTGAGAGCTGCTAATTATGTGATATAGAATGGTTCATGTACTTGTCCTTGAGACAAAATTATCTTTTATCAAAGTCAGACAAAAAGCTCATTGTCTTAAGTTTACCATCTATAAGGACTTTGGTATCCTTTCTAATTTAGCTATAGATAAATTAGGATGCATTTCTATAAAAAGACATGGTATGGTTGAGAATGCTAATCTTCAGCAAAAAGTTGAATTAAAAATAACCAGGTATTTAATTTTTTTTTTGTCTCTCCAGCTGAATAAGCAGTAGTATCATTGTCCATTTGTAAACTACCTTTCATTCCTGTGAGTTACTGTGACAACCAAAAAAGAAGGTATTTTATTTTTCAAGAAATAGCATCCACTTTAGTATTTTGCATTAAGTCCAAAGGAAAACGTAAAGTTGAGGTCCAATCATGAAAAGATGTGTTTCATTTCTTAAGTTGCTTGTGACCTAAAATCAATTAATGTATTGTACATATATATGCAATTATATTTCTGTGTAATGATTTACAAATAACCAATTTACTAAATTAGGCAAATGTTGGCAGTCCTCTGTGTTTAATTCCACATGTCACTTGTTTTTATTACCTCTGCCAAGTTAATTGTTGGCTATTCATCCTTCTCATTGCCTCTGGCAGTTTTTACTGAACAATATTATAGAATTGTTTACCATTTTTAATATTAGTTTTTGAGGGACGTCTGGGTGGCTCAGTCGGTTAAGTGGCTGCCTTTGGCTCAGGTCATGGTCCCAGGGTGCTGAGATCCAACCCCTCATTCGGCTTCCTGCTCAGGGAAGAGTCTGCTTCTCCCTCCCCTCTATTGCTCCCCCTGCTTGCACTCTCTTTCTCAAATAAATAAAGGAAATCTCTAAAAAAAAAAATTAATTTTTTAGGGCTACTGTATCTCATAGTAAAACATTCTGAAGTGACTTACACCAATACTGTATATTTTTGTCAAGAGCACAATGTGTAGGTAGGAAAAGATGATTCAGAAATTGTCTATTCTTATGATTCTGAATATGGTTTGCATACTTACTATAGATAGTAATCCAGTAAAAGTACCTTAACAAGATGCTCCTTCTCTACCTTACACGTATTTGTACTTATCAGTGGGTTTAGAACCTTGTAAATACTAGACTGTAGCCTCATTAGGACAGAAATCGAGTATACTTTGTACATTGTTGCTGCTCTAGTATTTAGTTTGGTGAGGTCCGAGATGGACCTCCATAATTACTGTATTCATGTATTGTTTGCTGCAAATGACTCAAACATGATGGTTTAAATAATATCAATGTATTCCTTTCCAGTCCTATAGATCCACAGTCTCACATGAATATCATGGGTCTAAAATTGAGGTCTCAGTGGGTTGTGTTGTTCTGGGGGTTCCAGTGGGAGAATATGATCTGTTCTTTTTCCTTCTTTAGTAGCTGCCTACTTTCTTTGATGGGTGGCCCCTTCTTCCATCTTTAAAAGCCCAAAATGGTGCATAGAGTCCTTCTCAGGCTGCCATCTCTCTGCAGCGGATAAAGTCTCCCTGTTTTTAAGGACTCATGTGGTTAGATTGGGCCCACCTGGATAATCAAGAAACTCTCCCAGTCTCAAGCTCCTTAATCTTAATCACAACTGCATAGTCTCTTTTGCCATATAACACAAGATATTCACAAGTTCCAAGGACTAGGGCATGGACGTCCTTGGCAACCTACCATAGTGTTTGTCAGATGAAGAACATTCCTGTGACCAACTTCTTAATTTTCATCACCAAATCCAGCGAGCTACTTCTAACCATCTGGTAAGCACCACTTACCACCTCAGCTGAACACCACTACTTCCAATGGGCATCTCTGCCAAACTTCCTAAGAATCCCTTGCTTCAACAAGTCTTGTTCCCTCTTTTTCTGTGCACCTCTGCCTCTGTTCCTCATGACTCCACCAGATCATTGGTCTACCATGAAGGGTCACCATCACCAATAAATGGGGTGGGAGGAATCTTCCAAGTGCCAGAGCTTCAAAAGGATGTGTGACAAAATGGGAGAGAAGTGGGTGAAAGAGAGAATACCCCTCTCTCCCCATTTTGAATTATATGTGGTGAAAGCATAACAGAGCAGTGTTGTTGGCAACCATTGTACAGGCTTTTGAGTAAATCATATTGTTGGTATTTATTTATGGTTCCATAGAACCCTGACTTGAGTCTATGACACTGGATCATGGTCAGAATCAAGTTACAAATGCAAAGAAGTGCTGTTGAGCTTAATAAATAGATCAATTTGTTGTGTTTGATTCATCCTTTTCTGACAGTGAGATTTTTTTTTTCTTTTACTGGAAAAATAGATTTTTGGTTGTATTTGGACATGTCTGTATACAAGCTGAGGCTCATGTGCGGACCTTCCTACTTTGGGTCATTTCGGTTTTCCTGCCCTTAGCAGATTACAAGCAGCACATGTTATTGATACTAGACAGAAGTATAATGGCAAAAACAAGGAATGACAGTTTATTTTCAAAAAAACTTGTTGGGCATGTATTAAATTCTAAGCTCTGTTCTTGGGACGAAGGATATAAAAGTGAGAAGAAACAAAAATGGATTTTGACAAACAGCTAGATTGATTAAAAAGACATGAAGTCTACAGAAAGCCACAAGTAGAATTCCAAGAACAGAGCTATCAGACAAGGACAGTTGGCTATAGCTGGAGACATCTTCTGAGTCTCTTTCATCATTGCGTATTGTCATGAAGAAAAGTTAGATCATGATTCTATTCTATTGCCACTGAGTATCGATTACGTGCCAGAGACTGTCTTAAACACACTTATTCCACACAACAATCCTACAAGGCTGCTGGTATTATTATCCCCATTTTATGTATGAGGAAATTGATAAAGGTGAACAGAAAGGTTAAGCTTCGTGCCTGATAGTAACAGATGGGAAGTGGCAGAGCCAGAATTTGAAGCCAGACACTCTAGGACTAGACTTTACACCCCTGAGCACCACGTGACACTCTAAGAAAATGTGGGATGTGTTTCAAAAAGGGCCTCATAAAATGGTTAGAGTAAAAAGAAATGTCATTACTTTGTGGTAATTCACAGAGCTGAATATGTGTAGGATGAGTGCCCTTTTCTATATACAGTATTCTTCAGTTTTTGAAAAAAGAGGAATATCATGGTACTTAAAAGGCTAAATCTAAGTTATCTGAAAGATTGTTGGAAAAACACATAATTTCCGGATGGTGCTATTGAACTGTATTTATTCACAAGCAGATGGATGGGGCGGGAAACAGAGAGGCAGTAGGTGTCTGTGGGGAAGAAGTAGCTTCCAGTGGGCAGGAAGACCTTGAGCGAGTCTTGCCTTTTCCGTTTCTGTATTTCTTACACTTGGACATCTGGGGGTTTTGTTGACTCTGGATAGACTGCTCCTTTTATTGCTAGCCAGTCTTTAGAGACAGCAAATGACTCAACAGCTAGGGTGACTTTCGTATGCACACCAGCCAATCCAGAGCCCCTCACCTCCAAACATCTTGTCAGGTTCTTACATTCTGGGGTCACCATTCCCTGCTCGAATGGTCTCCTGGCTGGATATCAGACAACTAGGGACATCCCCTACACCTACTGAAATGACTCAAAATTAGTCAATCTTAAATCTCCTTATCTGTTTACCCTGCCTCTTCCAACCTTTCCTGAAAAAGCCACCAGCAAGGCTCTTGCGCAGGATTCCATCTTCAGCCCTCACAACCCCCAGTGCTTCCCTGTGTGGCCCTTGCATGGCCCTTGCATTGGGGAGGAGGGTGGCCTACAAGAGTGCCACCTTCTCATGGCAACTTTGAGTAACAAATTATCTTTCCAGTGGCAGGAATCGATGTATCTGTTGGCCTCACCATGACTGGATTATGGTAAACTACATGTAAGTTTTAAAACAAAGTCTCCATCTATTCAGTATTTCCACCACATTTTTTTTTTAAATCCATGACATACTTGGGTAAGTAAGTGTCTTATAAAGCTAAATTCAACATTTTTTGAGGACGCATTATGAACAGGTTAGTTTTAGATATTACAGACATTTCAAAAATGGGTAAGGCAGGGCGTCATTGGTAAGGGATCTCTTTTCTATCACAAGAGATATCATACATTGGTTATATACATTAAAAGAAAGAATGTGTGTGCTATTAAAGTGGGTCAAATGAAAAGTTATAGAAGTGTAGGAGGAAATAACCATTGAAACTTGTTAAGAAGGTCAGGGAATGCTTCATGAAAAAGAGCATCTGAATTGAGCCTCCAGGGTTATGGGGCATCCTGAGAAATGATTATGATTTTGGGTAGAAGCAACACCATTAATCTTAATTGAACTACACAAAGGCCCAGAGACAGGAGGACAGAAATCTCGACTATTTTCATCGAATAGAATCCTGGGGTCCCTGCCTGGGAGGAGGGCTAATCACAGAGATAGGGGGTAAAGCTTTGGAAGGCCTTCACTAAGGAATTAAGATGAAGTTCAGTAAAAACGTTTAGGTACTGGTCGAAGCATAAACAGGTTCTATAATTATGAATTATACATGACTAGGGCGAAATATTGGTAAGAGGGAAAACCTTTTCTGTCTTCCTTTTGTAGCCAGAGACAGGTGCATAGTAAGTCAGCCTCCGTCCCCACAACTATATGGAGCCTTGGGTTTCTCGCCGCCAACACTGAACACTGGAGCAGAATTTTTGGCAGAAAGTACCATGTCTCTTTGGGAGAACATCTCCCTCCTCATTTTTTATTTACTGGTGCAAGGCCATTGTTTCTCCCTCCTGCCCCCATTCTTCATGAAAAATTAACTTTAGGTTAAACTCAAGTGTATTTATTTATTTCCAAAGAAAGAATTCTTCAGAGGGTGAGATTTTACGTTTTTAAAATTAAAATGGCAAGTGGGACTTAGGCATAAAGCCTAACCCTACAGAAAATAAATAAATAAATAAATAAATAAATAAATAAATAACGTTAGCTTTATAAGCCGCAGCCTTGTGCTCTGGTGGTTCCTTTATTCTAAAGCGTCGGATAGCCACAGGCCGGCAGGTACTCAGCAACAATCAAAAATGATTGTTTATTTGGTTGAATAACCTGACAACATATAAAAATCAAAAGTTACTGCGAGAAATGCTATCTTCCCAAATCCAAAAGAGAGCCAAAGATTTGCTGGCAAACAAGTCCAGTGGTCGAGGTGCTCGCACACCCTCTCTCCCGTGTGATCAGCGATCACCACGAAGCTGACCCTCGCCTTCATGCCAGGCAGGCAATGTCAGAGCCCATCCCGACAGCCCCCTCCCTGCGCTGTGTTGCTAAATCATCCTGTACTCAGCCACAGGGAATAGGGAAAGAAAGAACGAAGCTCCTGAAGAAAGAAAGGCTTTCCTACCCGTCTTCCCGCCCTCAGCTGTTAGAACCAGCATGGAAAGGAGGTTTTGAAGTGCCTCTCTACCAAATTGCAATAAACAAACAGGAGAAACTTTATTGATTTCCTTATTCTTTGAAGAGCGAGGAAGCAGTATAGGAAATTGTGAAACAGCAATATCACGGAGCTCAATAAGTCTGTTCTTAGAGCAGAACCAAACAGACGAGGGAATTTACAGATCACCTGCTGTCCAGAGACTACTGGGCTTTGTGTATGTATTTCTGAATACAGAGAAGTTGAGCAAACAAGCATTCATCTTTTGCCTTGCTGGGTAGGAGTCTGGAATGGACCTTATTTCTTCTTTGATACTTTCACCTATTTAGAGCTGAAGTGCCATGCTGGTGACTGGCATTCTGAAGACCGGCCCATGAGCCAAAGTCTACCCCCTCTTATTACAGACACATTTTTTTTTAAGCATCAATGTCTCCAAAAAATCCTTTTGTTTTTAAATGAGATCAAGTGGCTCGCCACATACGCCACTACAGATTGTACTCTTTTCTAAACCATGGAGACGTTTGCGATGGTGCAGCTCATTGGCGTCAACCCCTGAAATTTACAAACGTAATCTCATTGCTCGGGATATCATCAGGCGATGGGGTCTGAAGCAGAGTCAACGCTATGGGTCAGATCACACGTTTTGTTAAATGGTTACTAAAAATGACTTGTTTCCAGAATCCCAGTATCATAAATCGCACTTTACAGGACTCTCGATTATTGTCTTCCTATCTACTCCAAAAGGCCTCTCAAGTTGAAATGCAATATTTCATCTCTGACATTTAATCTATGAGGATGTCCTTGGAGATCTATTATGTCTTTAAAATAATTTACGTATATTCCTTAATGATTGTGCTATGCTGAATGTGTTACCAAAATGCTTTGGGTTTTATAATTAGGTGCAATGGGAAAGTCAGAGTCAAACGTTTCTAGTTAGGAGTTACTACTGAACTAGGGTCAATCAGAAAAAATAAGCTCTTGGTTCCGATGGTCACCCGCATTCTCAAAGTGGTACTAATGCATGGATGTCATCCTTTTTTATCATCAGCTAAACATTTCTAATAAACTATCATGGAAAGAGCACAGTTTTGGAATCGGACAAGCTTGGCTTTTTCTTCTTTGTTTGCCACCTTGAACTACTTAGCTTGGGTCATTTCTCTGAACCTCATTTTCTTCATTCCTAAAATAGGGAATTAAATATCCCTAATTCACAGTTTGGTTGGGAGGGTCACGTAAGCCCTCTGCCCAGGAGCTGTTATATTACTGGTAAGGCTAGACACTCGTTTGCTTTCAAGATCGGTCAAGCAGGTCACAGTCAACCTGCTCCCCCATTGCTCAGAATCTTTACTATGTATTATTCTGAAGATGAAGTCCAGAGGAAGCTCCTACGTGGTCTCCAAACTCACTCTCAGAGACAACCCATGAGCAGCGATCGCATCTGTAGAGGGTGACCGTGTTCTGTAGTATTTCGGTAGGAGAAGACCACAGAAGTGACACAGGTCTTTATCGGTGGTTGAAATGGCTGTATCCTTCCTGTCCAAGTGGCATGGCACCTAGAGGTGTTACGAGGTGACAATTACTGGCATCCTCAAACCCAAAACCAACCCCTCCGATGAGATTTCTAAATACTCAGGTGGAACCTTATCACCTCTAGCGCACTGAGCCAGTGTTTACAGGTCATGCGGTGCCCCCCCCCCCCCTTGGCCACACTCTGCTTAGATTTTTTTTTTAAAGGATTTTGTTTATTTTTTGACAGAGACACAGCAAGAGAGGGAGTACAAGCAGGGGGAGTGGGAGAGAGAGAAGCTCCCACCAAGCAGGGAGCCCAATATAGGGCCTGATCCCATGATGCTGGGATCATGACCTGAGTCGAAGGCAGAGACCCAACCCACTGAGCCACCCAGGTGCCCCTCTGCTTAGGTTTTGAGCATGAGTCACTGTCGGTGTGTTTAATAAGTAAAGACTACCAATGGGGGTGATGTAGGACCAGGGACAGAGGAAACTAATAAATGAAAATGAGTTGACATGAAAGAAACTTGTCAACATATCCAGGTGTGAACTCATTAATCATGCTCCCAAAACCAGAATTCTGCCTTTTATCTCTGTAGCATTTAATAATGCCAACATCCCTTGCAGTCTTCTTAGCTAGAAATGTCATCATCCTCAACAGCTCTCTTCTCCTAATCCACACATTTATTTACCTGATGAACCTTATATTTTCTTGCAGAAACATCCTACTTTTGTAAGTTTGGCAAAAACAAAAAACACATCACAACACAACACAACACAACACAAGAGCCCCACATGATTCTGTTAATATGTTATTCTGCCCTTTCACAGAATTTGGAAGCTTCAGCTTTATTAATTTCATGAAAAATGTGCTGCTGATGACAAGCATCCTAATACTGACTTTCTCAGGGGCCTGTCGGAGCAAACCAAATTGCTAAATTTTAAAGCCTTGGAGATTTGATGCTACTCCCCCACATTCCCAGCTAGAATCTGCCTCTGGTGGTCTACATGAGTCCCCTGCTGTGGTGAGTTCTTCACTGACCTGACGGTCCTCCTGGATAGGGCAGTGATCCTATAGGACATGATGCTATCCTTACTGCCAGCTTGACCCATGGAAAAATCATCTCATGGAACAGTCTAGAATATGCCGGCTGCTATTCAGCTGTGCTGGCCCAGCCTCCTTCTCCACTCTATCTCTCTCTGATTCTCTTTTCTTGTTTTTTTTTTTTTGCTCAAGCAAGTACAGGGCACAGATGAACAAAACCCATTATGAGTTCAACCAGCAAAGAATGCCAATCTCCTTTTCTTGTGGACATCCTAATTTTCATGGATTGCCCTCTTGTGCTTTGGGGGAAGAGGGAAAGAGAAGACCCTGTCAGAACACTGTACCAGACTGAACACCCGTAAGTCAGATGGTTCTTTCCTTCTTTCCTCAACCATTCATTTAGGAATTTCAGAGATGAGGGTGGGAACCGGGAACAGGATGGACTATGGTAAGGCTCATTCTGAGGCTCTTAGTGCATCCTGGAAGTGCTATCTATCTCCAGTTGTTGGTGTTTATCTCAGGGTATGTCTTTCATCTGCGGATCTTAGTTGTGATCGCAAGATAACAGAAGAAGATAATTCATAAACCAGAATCTCATTTTTAGGCCAATTTAGCACACTAATCAAGAATTTATAGGCCCACCACTGTCCATAATTTGTTCTATTTTCTGTCCAGGCTACCGGTCTCTTTCTCTCCCCCTATCCTCTGCTCCTCCTCTCTCTCCACTTTCCTCCCCTTCTCTCTCCGGATGTCTTCTTCCTTTAAGATAGGCCGTTTTGGATTCCAAGGAGCTCTTTAATTAAGAAAAAAAAAAATGTGAATATCATATGGTCTGGTTATTTTCATACGAACGGTCATTGAGAGCTCTCCTATCCTGATAAATATCTTTACGAGAATCCTTTCTGGACCTTCTCCATTCTGAACAACCCTTGATCCAGCCCTCTCTCAGCTGCCTTTAAGAAATATCCTCTCCTTGGGACGCCTGGGTGGCTCAGTTGGTTAAGCAGCTGCCTTCGGCTCAGGTCATGATCCCAGCGTCCTGGGATCGAGTCCCACATCGGGCTCCTTGCTCAGCAGGGAGCCTGCTTCTCCCTCTGCCTCTGCCTGCCATTCTGTCTGCCTGGGCTTGCTCTCTCCCCCTCTCTCTCTCTGATAAATAAATAAAATCTTAAAAAAAAAAAAAAAAAGAAATAGCCTCTCCTTAAATCATTCTTCATTTCAAAGCTTCTGCAAATATCTTTATTTTCCCGTTTTAGCCTTGATCCTTCCCTGTTCAGTGGCACACAGTGTGCCAGGTGCATTCATATTTCTGACTTCACTGCCCTTCGGTTGCCGAGCACTCATGAAGTAAGCAGATCTACTTTTATACTGGGTAACTTTTTGTTCGTTGGGAGAGACGGGGTCACACTTTAATAGGTGGTAGTCTTTGGAAGACGATGTTTATTCACGGCCACAAAGTCAGGCTGATTTAGTAAAATCGCACATGTGGTTAAAGCCCTTGCTTCAAGTAAAAAACCCAAAGAAAAGAAAATAATCCTCTTCAAGCCCCCACCATACAACCCCCCCCCATCCTAAAAAGACAATAACAAAAATTCACACTGTGTATGCATAACGAGACTACAGTAATGGGATGGGTGGATTATTCTGGAAAAAATATATATTTTTGATGTTTAAAAATACTGTGTGGTGTAGAATCATAAAAGAGCAGGGAGAGAACAGAGAATTCCCCGAAGTCAGTCTATCTTATTGACTGACAGACTGAATCAATGGGAAATAGATTCTTTAAACTTTTAAAGTTTCCTAGTCAAAGATGAAAATTAAGTACAAACAGTCTAATTTGTACCATTCTTAAATTTTAAGACACAAGAAAAATGACTTCACAGAAAGGTGCTCCCCTGTCAAGTATCTTCAGTGTGGATTATAACGTTTCTTGGTTTGAAATGAGACTTTTTAGTCTAATCTGTCAAGTCTTGCAGGCCCGCAAAGGCTGTATCAAATATGTTGGTATCTTCTGCAGCTTTAATAATTGAGTGACTTGAACTAATCTTCAGTTAAAAGAATAACTGAACCCCCCTATCCATTCATGGTCTTTTAGTTAAGGTTGATGTGTAAGCCTTACGCTATTCAAAATCATTTTGTTCCTGTTTCCACTTGATGTTATTCTTAAAGTTCTCAGTTGCACGGTGCCTCTTAAGTCTCAACCTGTGAGCCATTCTGGCTGCTTGTCAGCTTTGGTTTTTAACTCTTCTGTTCTCCCAGTGTTTACTCCATTGCTTACAAATAATACTATACAAAGACTGATTTTTAGAGGACTGTGCATTCATGATTAAGATACGAAAATTCTGGGTTTCTAAGCTGTGTATCTCCTGTCCATATTGTTCTATGTGTATATAAATCAGATATATGTGAAAAGGAAGACAAGAGCTTTAAGTAAAACCATAGCAGGTCCAAACTTATATCAAAGATCACATAGTCTTGAATATTTTTAATCTTATTCGGTCAATGCGTTGGTTGAGAGCTACTAACCAACAGAATTTAACAGATTAGTCTTTTCCAAGAGTGATTAACTTGATCTGGAAAAAGGGACACTACCCCTCCCCCATCCTGGGAAGCTACAAGATTCTTTCTGCAGAAACAATACGTTATTGGCAATTTGTGCTCCCTCTCCTCCTCCCAGGATTCCAAGGTAGATTAATCCCCAACTTTGAGCAGCTTTCCAAGTTCCCAGGTCACAGAATTAAGTTTGCATCTGAGTTTTAGGTTACGATTTTCACACAACTGAAACAATTCGGCATGACCTCAAGCCTCTATAAGCACCTTTGTCTATATCAAAAAAAGGAATCTCTGTCCTCAAGACATTTTCTTTTCATCTGTCAGAAATTGTTATAATATACTAATTGATTTAGAACGAGACTCTTTACTGCCACCTACTGGGAAAAATGTAATAAATACGCAAGTCTATAAATGGCACAGAACCGCTTATGGGGGCCCTGAGGTGAGGCTGGAAAACCCAATAGCTTTTAATGAAGTTTAAATTCTCTTGTTAATAACCACAGAACTGTAACAAGATCTAAGATCTTTGTTTTTCTGGCTTGGTCTCGGTGCAGAGTATAGTTTTGTTGATGGAACGTTGTATTTCCAGAACAGAAGTTTTACATTTGTTTCTTTTGCTTTAGGTTAGGTTTTGTTTTGTGACTTTAGGATTTTTCTTTGAATAGCATTTGTATGTCAATACCTATCTAGATAATGCTTGATTTCAGATGTATGGGAGTATTAAAACATCACATTTAGTTTGGCAAGTTACAAGACCAGTCTGTGTCTCATCAGGGGTTGATCCAAGTTTGGGTGGGCCTGAAGCTTATTTATTTTGGGGAAACTTAAATAGAAATGTATAAAATTATCAATATAGAGTTAAACACAAAAGTGAATATGTATCCAGAATTGAGCAAAGAACACACAATTGAGCAAAAATACACAATTTTATTTTATTTTATTGAAATTTTAATAGTTTTATTTGGCAAAAAGAAGCCTAAGAATTCCTTAAAAAAACATTTCCAGAGGAAACATCTTTTTACTATAAAAAAAGTTTGTGTGATTTGGGAGGACACATTTCAAATGGATACTTTTTAATATATGTGCCAATTTTATAATTAATACAAAAAAAATAAAGTTGAAATATTTTAAAATTGTAAAAACCAGTCCAGGCAACATAACTACACAATCTTGCTATAAAAGTACTTATATCAAATTCTGCACCAAATATGTATGCAATATGGTAAATTTTAGTTCCTCAAGTCATTCTTCACTGCTGGCCGGCTATGCCATTTGCAGCCGTCTCCATTCCATTTTCCTCTTTAAGATGTTGATACACTTCAGCTCTGTTATTAACAAGTTCAAACATCCAGCAAATTCCTGATGTTTTCTGGAACTGGCAGTATTGATTCTCTTACTCCACAAGGATAATAAGGACCCTGGCTCTTTTGCAAATACAAAATTTTAAAATGTTGACAGATACCACCAACATCAACAAATTCAAAAAAGACACACTATTTTTTATTAATTACCTGCTTGGATACTCTTGATTTTCCTCTTCAAATGACAAACATTTGTCACAATTCTAGTTGAGAAAATAGAAAGATAATTTGTTTTTTTTTTTTTTCTTACATCATTGGTAAAACTTCTTTATCATTGTTAGATGAGATGCATAGAACATGGGATTTCACAGATAAATGTTTTCGTTGTATGTATACTGCTACAGGCTTGTGCCCTAAGAACAAAAGAACTCTTATGGATTCTATTTCATTTTAATCCCATCAAAAAAGAAAAAAAAATATGTATGGTGCTTTATAATTATATATGCTTCATTATCAAATAATAAAGAGAACTTCCATTTTGACTAAGTAATTTAGGAGAGCTGAAGCCTCTGCTTACCATGTTTGTGTCTAATGACTGGAAGAAATCGCCACAGATTAGCTTGCCTTTGTGTATTTTACACCTTGTTTCTTCTTCACCTCTCATCGCTCACATACTTCCAGTACTGGTTGCCAAAATTCCCATTTTGTGTGGTATTAGCCACACACCTTTGTGTTATAATGTTCAGTGAAGAGGCACAGTGAATCCTGAAAGTCGTTTTTATAAGAATGATTGGAAGTAGATCAACTAAACAGGGAAGTGACAGAAAACCACATAAGAATATCTAGTCCCGGGGCACCTGGGTGGCTCAGTGGGTTAAAGCCTCTGCCTTCAGCTCAGGTTGTGATTTCAGGGTCCTGGGATCAAGCCCCACATTGGACTCTCTGCTCTGCAGGAAGCCTGCTTCTCCGATTCTCTCCTCCTGTCTCTCTGCCTACTTGTGATCTCTCTCTGTCAAATAAATAAATAAAATCTTAAAATATAGTTCCTCCACAGAATACTACCTGGGCCACTCTATTGACACCATTTTATTGGTTGAAATTGTTGAGCAGGAACTTGAAATGCCTTACTAAAACAGATGTGAATGAGAGAGTGGAACCCCACTGAAGTTCGGGTTCTTACCACCTCAGTTAAAGTTTCCAAGAGTGTGAAAGTCTGGAGCATGCCAAGACATCCTCTCCAAAATGAAAAACAGGTCGCTGGACCCTGCACCATCTATGACAAACTTTTTGAATTTTGGAGGCATTGGATAGATACCATGTTTGAATGTGCTACTTCAACTCATCCAAAGAGTCATTTGTAACTCTGCCAGTTTGAAGCTGACAGTGAGGAAGGGAACTTAAGCTTGGCTGCTTTAGAGCTTAGTCCACAAAAGGGAAAGGCTTCCATAGAGGGGACACAGCAGTTCTGCCACTGAGCTGGAAAGGGAAAGGGACACGTGGCCATCTGGGGCCCCTGATGCACTGAACTAACAGGCAAACAAAAATGGGTTCATTTTCTAGCTGACGTGATTATACCTGTTTAGCTCAGACGACTTGGGTCTCTGCTACAGACAATGTGGGCGGTCTGGAATCCATAGGGGTCTCTGGGATGCCTTTAGATCTTGCCTATCCAAGAGTCAGGGTCATAAATGACCAGAGCAACTGAAAAAGGGAAGGGCAGCTGAGTGCTCAGACCTTTGTGGAATGAAGGTTTGCATCACTCCCCCAGGTAACAAACGCAGAACAGCTGAGCTCCTGAAGGCAATGGAAACACAGAACAGAGTTGGAAGAAAGAAGCCAGAGATAACAACTATGACCTCACAGACAATTACAGAACAAGGACTGTCATGGCTTTCCGGATTTTCTCTTCTTCACATGTGCGTGTTTAAGTATGGGTACCTATCATTTTTTTTTCTTTTTTCTCCTTTCCAGTTTGACTTTATATACAGGTTGTTGAATGTTAATTCTGTAGTTTAGTCTTTAGGTAATGGAATTTGCACTGGCACTGGGACTGAATATGAGTGATGATTAATATAGGCGGCAATGGATACCATGACAGTTGGGATCACGGTTCTTATTTTGAGGAGTGAGAACATATTCATGTATAAGGCATCTTGTTTTAGGTGTAATTATAGAGTTGTTCTGTTGATGTACAGGAATTCAAATATGTGGGCAAGTAAGAATGCATGCAGAAGCTGAATAGCAAAAGGGGTTGACTGTGCTGCTTACGGATTCATTACTCACCTGCAAATTAATTGCCTGCTTTATGAAAAGGGATCTGGGCCCTTTATTTCTATTTTTTCCAAAGTCAGTGGGCACAACATTAAACTTTGTCAGTAGAGGGTGGTGGAGAGACGTTATAGGAAGTAAGGGTTTCGCTTCCTGTTTCTGGTATGCTCTCTGGACAGTTTCCTTAATGCTCAGCTCTTGCAGTGTGACGATCTCGGCCATCAGGCTCCTGGAGCTCTCCTGCAGGGCAGTGACCAACCACACTCAGCACTTCATGGCTTCCCCAGTATTCTCCCCGAGCAGTGAATGGCTTCTCTCCCCTAGGGTGGTTTCATAGTGGAGTGTTTTACCAACATTCTTTCCCATGAACAGCCTTCCCTGGCACACTTGAGGTTGATTTCTTGTAAGTTCTGCCAGCGTGGCACCATGATGACTTCTCTGCCATTTAGGGCACCACGACCAGGCCCTTTCCAGCAATGTCTGGATCTCCGTTATGGAGGCTCTTCCTTGGGCACTCTGTCTCAGCCCTAGGGGTGGCGGTTGTTCCTTGTATCTGCCTTTCCTATATTGGTCAGAGCTTTCTTTGTAACAGGCCTATCTCTTTGCACTCCAATCCACTTTTACAATTAATAGTTCTTTATATTGTCTTACCACTTTAAATTACTGTAATTTTTATCTCCTGATTTGACCCAGACTAATACTCCAAATTAAATGTAATGAACCTTTAACTTTTAAATGTAATTAACACCTTAACTTCCCCTCTGCTGTCTACTAAAAATGCCTGCAGCCACTCCATGCCAGCTCTCTCAAAAGTGGAAGGAAGAAGGAAAAATTGGAGTAGACATCCTGGCAATCCATGTAGCATTTTATTAAATCCTATAAAAAAAGCAAAAGTTGCCTTTCTGATTGCTCACCCATCACCTCTGCTACCCTTTATCCATTTATTTTCTTTCTTTCTCTCTCTCTCTTTCTTTCTGGATCTCTTCCAATGAGGAAAACAGGAATAGCTCATATTTTCGTTTGAAAATTCTCAAACTTCAGAATTTTTTTTCCCTAAGAAAAGCATTTTACTCTTGAGGGTTGTGTGCCCCGGGGAGTGTTGGTAATAGGACAGTATTCTGTCCGCCTCTGCAGATCTGTTGTCATCATGTCAACAAATCTTTCCTGGGTTTGAAAGCATATCTGTTATGTACTGAAAGTTAGATTACCAGGCATGGCCTACCTGTCTTCTTGGGTAAATAAAAAATAATTACCATTAGTTAATAAACATATATATTTGGACACGAATTTATTTAAAAAAATTTTTGTCTAAAGATTTATAAATCCTAAGAGTAGAGGAATTTATTCACTAAATACGGAGCTTTAGAGGAAATTGTCAACATCCCTTGTTGAAATTCATGGCTTCTTTCTGTACTTCTCAGTTCTACCTTCCGCCATTTACCCTTAGTATTTTTATTCATTCTTTTAACTGAACAATTCAGAATCCGTACTCGAACCTTTCATCAAACTCTCACTGAATCCAGCTGTTTCCCTCTCTACCCACTTAAACAAGTTCAAACACGATTCTGATTGACATCTTTTATTCCCCAAACGGACATCAGCAAATGAAAAAAGAAGTATCTTTGGGCAATGTTTATTAGTTACCAAAATGTATGGGTGTTGACAATAGTGTTTATGAAAAGTACTCCTTTAATTACATTCACACAGTGATTGAATACTGTCCAGACATCCAAATATACTACTGTTTTTTTTGTTGGACAAATTAAAAAAAAATTTTTAAGATTTTATTTATTCATTTGACAGAGAGAGACACAGTGAGAGAGGGAACACAAGCAGGGGGAGTGGAAGAGGGAGAAGCAGGCTTCCTGCCAAGCAGGGAGCCCGATGCAGGGCTCGATCTCAGGACCCTGGGATCATGACCCGAGCCGAAGGCAGACGCTCAATGACTGAGCCACCCAGGTGCCCCCAATTTTAAAATATTTTGTGTTTATTTTTATGGGAGCACAGACTCTGTTTCCTAATTCTTTTGTATATTATAAGCCACGGATACTTAGATGACAGCCTAACAGTGAGCAGTTTGAGAAATGGATCCGTGCTTGCTTTGGTTGCTGAAATGTTTTCCCAGCCTTTACTCCCAATCTAATTTCAAGAGGCTTTGCTCTCAAAAACTTCAGAAGCTAAGGACAGATCGGTGGTGGAAAACAAGAAATGCCACCTCCTTAAATGGCGAAGCCATGTCAGACACATGGGACAAGAACTAAACTGAAGGGAAAATGATTTATTTTACTACAAAATGTTTAGGATCTGGTTTTTGTTACCTTGCAGTTTAGAAAGGATGGCATTGATTTGACTGAAGTGAATACATCAATGAAAACTTAAGAGGGGGCTGAAGGGGATGGATGCTTTTTAATTAGGACTGTGTGGATGGTTCAGATTCTGAATTATTCCATGCCCTTATACAGGTTACCTAGAAATGAACACTGCTACCTGTATACATGGAAATGACCATAAGGCTTGCTTCATTCATGAAAATAATCTGTGTTGATCATTTTTATAAATTGCTTAAGTGTTTTAAGTTTTTTTTTTCTGTAATAAATAACCACAAAAATGTAGAATTTGTATAGAAGAGATGAGTGTTAAATATTAAAAAATTTTTCACAAGTAAGTTAAATCTTAATTTATTCAGAGAGTTAAGAAATTCTTTTCTTTTCTATATCTTGCAGATTTGTGAGGTTTAGAAAAAATAAAGTACATGATGCAAGTTCGACAAATTGATTGCTAATATAGTATTAAATGAGTGGATGAAACTAGTAGGGAGAAGAAAAATTTGGATGATATTAGAGTGAAGGAAATGATTATGGGATTCTCTTTTTTTTACTAAGATTTTATTTATTTATTTGAGAGAAGGGGAGAGAGAGAATAAGCAGAGGGGAGAGGCGGACAGAGAAGCAGACCCCTCCGCAGAGCAGGGAGCCGGGTGTGGGGCTTGATCCCAAGACCCCGGGATCATGACCTGAGCCAAAGGTGGAGGTTATGCTTAACCAACGGAGCCACCCAGGAGCCCGGATTATGTGATTCTTGTATAAGCGATAAGCAGTCCATTTACGAGCATATTAGAAAAAGTCTTTCTAAACCTTGAATAAATTGAACATGTAGCGTTGTGCAAGTTTAAGGTGTGGCATGTTATTTTGATACATTTATACATTGTAATCTCACTGTTGATGTTAAAATATTTACCACGTTACTTCATTATAGTCTAATACTGCTGTCTATATTTCTCTTATACCACCCATTAGATCTCTGTGGTTTATGTACTACTCATTACAAGTTTGTCCCCTTAAACTCCATCACTCTTATTCCTGCCCTCCATCCTTCAGTAATCATTTTGTTCCCTGTTTTGACAGGCTTAACTTTTTTAGATTCTGCAGTAAGTGAGATCATAGAATATTTGTCTTTCTCTATCTGACTTACTCACTTAGCTCAAGGTCCATCCACATGGTTGCAGATGGGAGGATATCCTCCTTTCTCATGGGTGAGTAATATTCCATTATGTGTATGTGCTACATCTTTTTTTTTTTTTTTAAGATTTTATTTATTCATTTGACAGACAGAGATCACAAGTAGGCAGAGAGAGAGAGGCAGAGAGAGAGGGGGAAGCAGGCTCCCTGCTGAGCAGAGGGCCCTATGCGGGGCTCGATCCCAGGACTCTGAGATCATGACCTGAGCTTAAAGCAGAGGCTTAACCCACTGAGCCACCCAGGCACCCTGCCACATCTTTTTTATCCATGCATCCATTTTTGGGTATTTGGGTTGTCTCCATCTCTTGGCTACTGTGCACAATGCTGTGATAAACACAGGAGTGCATGCATCTCATTGAATCCAATTTTCATTTCTTTTAGGTATATACCCCAAAATGGAGTTGCTAGATTGTATGATAGACCTATTTTTAATGTTTTGAGGAACTCCCCATTGTTTTCCACAGTAGTTGGACTAATTTACATTCCCACCAACAGTGAACATGAGTTCCCTTTCCTTTCATTCTTCCTGGCACCTGCCATCTTTTTTCTTTGTGATTATAGTCATTCTCAAAAGTGTGAGGTGATATCTCATTGGGGTTTTTATTTGCGTTTCTTGATGATCAGTTATGTTGAGCATCTTTTCATGTGTCCGTTGCTCATTTGGATGTCTTCTCTGGAAAAATCTATATTTTGTCCTTCTGCCCACTTTTTAATTGTATTTTTTGTTATTAAATTGATTTCTTTATATATTTTGGATATCACCCCCTTATCCAATATATGGCTTGCAAAAATTTTATCACATTTTGCAGGTTGTCTTCTCATTTTATTAATTGTTTCTTTTGCTGTGCAGGGACTTTCGACTTTGATGTAGTCCCATTTTATGATTTTTGCTTTTGCTGTTTGTGCTTTTAGTGTCACGTCCAAAAACCGATGCCAAGACCAGTATTTTCTTCTGCTACGAGGTTTATGTCATCAGTGCTTATGTTTAAGTGTTATCCATTTTGAGTTATTTTTGAGTGGTGTGAACTACGGGTCCAATTTCATTAGAAAAAGTCTTGATGAGGAAAAAGAAGGGTTACTTTTATTTATCCAAAGGAAGGAAATGCTATATCCACAGAGATAAATAGGATTCTTGCAACTATGAAATGTGAATGTGTAATTTATGAGCTCCTAAATGACATTAGATTGTATTCTGCCTCTTTTCAACCTCCCCACTAATAGCAAGGTTTGATTGTTACAGTTCAACCAGGCAACAAAAGGCCTGAATTTCTCTAGAGGGGAGGCTCGTGGGCTCCTTATGGTCTTTGAAAGGGATGTTTGTACTCATGTTCTGGCAGATCAAAATTTCGATTTCTTCCAAAATCCTCCATCTTAGAGTAGGATGTCACATCCACGAGGGCATTTTCCCCCCTAAAGGTGAGGAAGAGGAGGAGGAAAGAATCAAGGATATAAGTTTTCTTTCTTTTCATGCAAATGTCAGGCTCATGCTGGAGGTCACTGGGAGTTCTGGGAGGCAGAAAGATGGAAAGCGTGCAAGAAGCTGGCCTTCTGGAGTACTTTGCTCCATTTCTTTATGGGGGAAGCAGCATGGGGTTGTGGAAAGAGACCTGAGTTTGAATCCTGTCATAGCCACATAATAAATAACAACCTCAGCCAAGTCACTTGACATCTGTAGATTTAGTTTCAATTGCATAATGGTGATAATACTACCTGTCTTTGAAAATTGTCATGTGTAAAACAGAGATAATATTAAAGTGACATTATACTAAAGTGTGTTCTGGAGATCCCTTACTTCCAGGAGATATAAATCTGAGCTCCAACAACTAAAGTCTCTGTGGTCATATAAATGTAGGAAAAACTACTTTACTAAATCCCCTTCTTGGAGGTTCACAATACACAGGCTGGCAAATATATTAACAGTTCTGAGAAAATCTGCATTAAAAAAAGGAAATTTGGTTAACAGGTTAACATATCAAATTATTTGTTTGGGACTTTTTAAATTTTTTTTCTTTCCATGGATCACCTAATTACATCCCATGAAATATTCTTACCTTAACATTGTTTGGGGAGCCTTGGGCTAGTGCAAATCATGGAGCATGATAGATTTCAGTAAATGATAGCTGTTATCTGTGGATTTCCAAGAGTACAGCTTGAGGATAACAAAGGATAGAAGGGTTTGTCTTTCATCCAATATAGAGCTAATAATTAAGATGGAAAGTTCCTGTAGAGAACAAGGCTAACATAATTAGGTCACAGTTAATCTATGTGGCTACTTTCTTTCTGTCTATTTATAGTGAACTAAATCAATACTGGAGGTGCAAGGGTTCAGATATATATTTTGGACTTACATAAATGATCTTTGACAAATTAAGCACACACACATTCCTCTTAAGTCAAAGACAATGTAAGATGTTGTCTCCGTTTATTTTAATTTAAAAATAAGCCAGTTTAAGAACTCGTTTGGTACTTATCACTAACCAATCCCCTCTGCCTTTAATGATGAGATTTCCTTCCTGTATTTGGGAGAATAATTATGTTTTCTAATTAAAAATGGAGACTGTGGAGCCAGATGGCCTGGGTTGACTCTGAGTTCTACAGTTTATCAACCGTGAGACCCTGTTATCTCATTTATCTGAGCAGTATCCACAGCAAAAATGTATTGCAAGAATTAAATAAATTAACTTCTATGAGGGACTTACTTTAGCACTTGGCATATGGCAAACAGTCAATACATTTTATTTTATTATTATTTGTAAAGATTTTATGTATTTATTTGACAGAGAGAGAAAGACAGTGAGAGAGGGAACACAAGCAGGGGAAGCCGGAGAGGGAGAAGCAGGCTTCCCACTGAGCAGGGAGCCTGATGCAGGGCTCGATCTCACGATGCTGTGCTGAGATCATGACCTGAGCTGAAGGGTGCCCCGCAGTCAATACATTTTAGTTATTATAGCTAGAGTTCAAATATTTCTTATTTAGAAAGGCAATTCAAAATATGTTTTTAACAGAAAACTAATCTACCTTGTGCTGAGTATTGTTCTAAGTGTTTTACGAATCATTTAATCCTTAGTAAAACCCCATGAGGTAGATACTATTATTTTCTCCATTTTATATTATGAGACTGACACACAAGGAGGGTAAATAACTTGCCAAAAGTGACACACGTACTGTGCTGATCTGGGAGTCCCTCCCAAGAGGCTTATCAGGACGCTCCGCTGCCCTTGTGTAGGACGAGGTTATTCATGAAGAACAGCAGAGGTTCAGGGACTCCTCAATTTTCCAGCATAAAATGCTATTTTTGCATTCCCTTCCCTTTGTTCAGGTTTGACATACAAGTAGTTTTCAGTTTTCTGTTGTGAAAGCAGTGAGCGAAGTTTCATTCTTTTTTTTTTTTTCTTTAAGATTTTCTTTATTTCTTTGACAGAGAGAAAGCAGGAGAGCACAAGCACGGGGAGCAGCAGAGGGAGAGGGAGAGGGAGAAGCGGACTGCTGGGTGAGTGCAGAGCCTGGTGTGGGGCTTGATTCCGGGGACCCTGGGATCATGACCTGAGCTGAAGGCAGACGCTTAACCTACTGAGCCACCCAGGCGCCCTGTGAAGTTTTATTTTTATTGATGTAACACAAAAGGGGGATTTATCCTTATAGATCTATGGTTTTGATAAAGCTTTCCATGCAAGCCGTCTTGTTTTTGTTACGACATTCTGAAGAGAAGTTTAACTTTATCTAATCCTATTCTCCAATTTACTGACATGAATTCTTGGCCCGCTTCATTCCTGTAATTGTTGTCCATTGTAAATACAAACCTAACTGCATGCATCTTGGTAGTAAGTTAATTGTCAGGATGTACACATACTGTCTTCTCTTTCATGGGAAAATGCCAGACAATTTTTTGGAAGGCAATTTTTTGCTTTTGTTTTTGGAGATATCTGAGTTGTCTAATCTCACATAAATTTAAAAAATACTGTGATTTCAGAGGCACCCTTCAGGCTGAGGTGTTTTGTAATCAGACCTAGAGTAAGGGCCAGGGTCTTGAGTTTTGGATAAATTATTAACTTTTTAAGCTTTCCTTTTTCCTTTCACAGTTGTAAAGATTCAATGAGATAACTCATGAAAAGTACCTAGCATGGGCCAGACACATAATAAATGTTCCAACAATATTAGTGATTATGTTATTTTAATAACAATAAAACAAATGATATTTTTCTTTGCAGGTAAGACCAGTTCGGATGAATTTCTTGCTTCCTTTTCATATGAGTACTGCATAGAACATTTGGGTTACAAGTAATATTTTATCTGTAACCAAGATATTTTAATGATTTTTGTTTTGTTTTGCTTTTGAAAAGGTGTTAATTCTCTTTCTGCCCTCTAAGTTTCTATAATACCACAGACAAATCAGACCTAGCCAGAACCTTTTAATCAGAACATTTATTGGGTATAAACCTCCTTGTCCTCAGAGAAATAATTTGTGCTTCCACGTCCTTGCTGAATAATTTATTTGTATAGAGAGACTTTGGAAAATTGAATAAACAAATGTTTCACTTTCATATTATATGATTATGGACAAATATAAACTCATCTGTGTGTGTGTGTGTGTGTAAGCATGCACACGCACCCACACTCCCCCATGCATTTCTAGCTTCTTTCTGCTAAAATTATAAAGAGGCGGATATTTTAAAAATAATAATTATTTTTTATTAACATGTATTGTTTTATTATTGTAAAACATTATTTTATAATTTATTATTAACTTATTATTAACATATGATGTATTATTAACATTATATCATTAACATATAATGTTGTTATTATTATAACATATAATGTATCATTTGTTTCAGGGGTACAGATCTGTATTTTAAAATAGTTCCTGTCAATTTACGCTTCAAACAGTGCCCCCTACAGGACTAACACAAATAACGTCTGTCGGTGAGCCTTGTTCTTGCCAGGCACACAGCTAGTTGCTTTTCACAAATTATGTTAATGCCTACATCTCATTTCCACAGTTTCCAGATGAGAAAATTGAGGTTCAGAGTAGCTTAAAGGAAGGAAGCAAGTCTCTGGAAGTGCCAGAACTGGAATCTACACACCGATGCTTCTATCCATAGCACGTGCTGCCTTCACTGAACCTTTTTGCCCCCAGCTCCGGGGGCTGACCCCCACTTCTGCTCAGTCACGGTGTGCACAGGGCTGAACATTCTCAGATGGCTCTGTGCTCAGGAGTCCTCCCGTGTGCTCATTTTTTCCATATTAGAAGTTTGCTGGTCATGTGAAATATGTTTGCCTTTGGATATCACAAAACCAAATCACTGAATGATAAATGTGGTCCAATAAAAGAGACGTGACTGATCAAATAAGAGAGAGAAGGGATTACCCCGAAGTGGCAGTTCTCGTAAAGTCTTCCAAGCCCTGAAAGATTCAAACAACTGCAGACTTCCCTCCATGCATTAACGCAGTCTAGGGGAATAGTGGTATCCCATTCTTTGCCATTAAGTTCTCCCTAAATTAATTCCTAGAGAAATTATGAGCAAATAGCACCTTCCCCGCAGCGCTTTTTTTATGTTGTAAGATAAGGATTAAGAAACCCTGTGGCCCAGTAAGAAACCTATTTTGTAGTCTCTTTGTACTGATAAAATTTCTTCTGGCACTGAACTCTCACTGTCAAAAATACTATAACATTTTACTAGTTTGCAAAAGATGAAAATGTTACCAGATGTTAAATTCAAGGAGCAAGTTAACAACTTCTGTTTTCAAATGGGTAGGTTTCCATCTTAAAAAAAAAAAAAAAAAAGACTCTGTTCACTAGCCACAGTTAAAAAAAAAAAGTCTAGTCATTTCTGAATTGAATTTTATAATTATTTATACTCACAGGATTGAGCTTTTGAATAATGGGATATGTGCTAATTATCTTAATTCCAAGTAGGCTTTATAAATGCCTTCTTTTGAACCAAAAAGGCTGGGGTTTCCAGAACGAAGTAATTAAATAACTTTCACCTAGTGACATTATGGCCACAGATAGGACATGCCTCAATGCGGGAAATTGTAACTATTGTTCGTGTGTTACATATCTTTTGCTCTACCATGACGATGTCTTTCCTACCCTGGCCTGGCTCCTTAGCATAAAAGGTTTATTGAAATGAAAGCATTTCAGAGGTCATTTCCTCACCTGACTCGTTAATCAGGTCTGGCATTTTTACCCAGTGCTGCTCTACTCCGCATAAGTAAGATGAGTAGATCTGCAGCCACACAGAAAATGCGAGAGAATAGGAGAAATGAATACATGTATCAAGTGAGTGTGGGCCTCTGTTTTTATTAGTCTTTTGATGGATTGCACCAGCTACTTGGAGGAAACACACATGTGGCATTTTTCAGATGTATCCCGAAAGGATTTTTCAATGTTTCACCTTAGGTTCTTCAAAAAATCATTCTTTGGTTCAGTAATAGCTATAGAAACCTTCTCCTTTGATATCCAAGGGTGGTAAGGAACTCTTCTTTTGATTAAGGAATGCTCGGGCGATTGAAGAACATGACAATAGATGAAATAAGGAGAGTACGTCAGTCATATCATATTAAGTCAGCCCTATATTACAGACAAAATTGAGTTAAGTGTAAAAGAATATTTGATTCTACATATTAAAACATTCAGAGTGTTTCTTACCCTGTGTAATTTTTCCTTCTTTGTTTCTTCTTATGATATGCTAATCATCTCTTTCCTTATTCTGAAACATTCTTGGTGAAGACAGTATCAAAATGATGAGAGATGAGCTCGATATTAAAGCAGCAAATTGACTCCGTAATGGTTGTTGCTTAAATACAGTATGGGTGTGTTTGTTGTAGATCCTGAAAACTTTGATTTTAGGGTTTCATTTCTCAGATTGTGTCTGTTAGAATATCTGCAGTTTGCTGAATACTTCTATGTTGTCATTTGAAAAGTGATCCTGAAAATGGGTTATTGAGGACATTGTGGTACTCCGTATGGGAACACAAGGAAACCTTAATTGGTCACTACATCTTCAAGATGCTTTAAAATTGAGATAGAATACTATTTCAGTTACAGATACTACTTTAAAAATCCATTGTGTAGAGCACCTGGGTGGCTCAGTCCGTTAGACATCCATCTCTTGGTTTCAGTTCAGGTCATGATCTCAGGCTCATGGGACTGAGCCCCTAATAGGTCTCCACGCTCAACAGGGAGTCTGCTTGCGATTCTCTCTCTCCCCCTCTCTCTGCTCTCGCTCTCATAAATAAATGAATCTCAAAAAAATTAATTGTGTAGATGCAACTTTGCTGGAAATAAATATATACATGTAAATATGCCCTTCAGCCAGGAAGAAATTTGCTGATTTTCAAAACCCATATTGGAATGGAGGCGTTAAAGCTGCATTTATGCAGCAGCACTGATTCAATAGCTTTCAAATCAAGTCTGAGTTTTATGAGAATGATCCTATTTGCTGACCTGTGCTCTTCTCTCCTGAACTCCCACTTCAGCCACTATCCCTCAACTTTCTCCTTCTTTCCCCCTTGCCTCGATCCCATCTTTCTTTCTTATACAAATAAAACTGAGTTCCTAGTCTGTACCAAGCAATATGTCATGGGCATCTGTGGAATTTAAACCTAACAGGGGGGCACATTAAGGATATTTCACAAATACATATAGCATTACAAATGGGAATGTGACAAACTTTCTCATAGACATTTGATCCTTCTGTCATCTTTTCTTCTCTCCATTGTAAGTAACGCCACCCACAAACATGAAATCCGGAGTTCTCTTTCCTCTGTCCTCAACGTCCAACCTCTAAACTAGTTGGGTCAGTTACACTTTTTAACATGTGCTGGGTCAGGCCCTCTGGCTAATTTGATGCTCTTATTTCTCCCACCTGTAGTTGAATAATTGTAAAAGTAGTCTCTCTTCAGGGCATTCCCCCTCCCATATGGCTTCATATTCCTTTTCCATCATCAAATACATATGGAGTGTCTGTTAGGGCCAAACATGGTACTAAGATCTCTCTTCAGCAAATATCTGATAATGTCTCCCCTTTCTCCAAGCTTATAAACTTCTGCTGCATTGTCATAAGCTCTGGGATAAATGTCTGACTCAGTTCCTCAATGGTATGTATATATGGTCTTTCCGACTAAGCCTCAACACTTTTCTTTCTTCCTTCCTTCCTTCTTTCCTTCCTTCCTTCCTTCCTTCTTTCCTTCCCTCTCTTTCTTCCTCTCTCTCCCCACCCCTTCCTGAACCTTCTCTCTTGCCAGCCAGTCCTTTCCACCATTCCATGGTTTCTTACCTTACCAAATGTTTTCATTACTCTAAGTCTTTTCACATAATAGTCTCTGTGCTTCTTATCTCCTCTTCAACTGACAAAATTCCTGCTTATTCTTTACAATCAGTTTTAATCCTTTCTATACTCACTTCCACACCTTGTTTATGCTCCTATTTTGCGCTACCGTGCTACATTTATATGTGCACCACTTGCATTAGACATGGAGCCCTTTGAGGCTTGGAGCTGTGTCTCATCTCTCATGTGCATGAGTCCCAATGCCTATCTCATTACCAGCAACACTAGATGGCCAGTGAAAACCCAACACACGGCATTGTAGCTTAAGGAACTGGCAGGAACAAGCCTGAACTGACATGTTTTTCACTTTATCAATTTGTTGCCAAATATTCTTTCACATAATCACATTGAACTGGTCAAGGAGATTATTTTATGATTAATTTTTACTTAACTATCCTGTGAAAACTGGAAATGTCTAACCAGTATCACATTTAGATGCTGAGGTTATGGAGATTTATTTGGGGAGGGATTCCTTGTTTTTGTTTTTGTTTCTTTTCCCCCCATTCTGATTGGAAGGGAGGGAGCCGTTGGTGAGCATTGGATGTACCTGAGAGATCCAGAATGAAGGCAGACTGAAGACAGGTAGTTTTACAAGCAGGGCTGTGGAAAGAGATGATCTTTGGGGACACACATCTTAGAACCCATATTTTCTTTTCATCATGAATGTTTTCCACAACTTGCCTGTTTTCTTCTCCAAAATTTGGCACAGTAAACGTAATTTTTCTATTACTGTTTGTAGAGTAAGTTACATTGTCATGCAGTTTTCTGTCGTGACTGTCTCTTAGAACACGGAATTTGTGCTGTATTATTCACCACGTGCAGGTACATCACCTTGATGTTGTATCCTGAGTGAGTGCCTGTGTGCATGCTTGTGCTTGTGAACGGGGGGAAGAGAGATGCGTGGTGCCTTCTTCTTAGGGCTACATATGAGAGATTTAATGCCTGTAGAAGAGGAAATTTCATCCTCCTGCTTCCCAAAGATGTGCATGCATTTTCATTGGTCTATCTAAACAGTTTCTACAGTCTTTTCAGTTGAATATTAAAATTATTTATTGACTTTTAGAATGAAAGGTATAGTCAAATTTCATTAAATAATAAATGTAGGAAATATATGATTACATTGTTGTTGTTCAGACCCCCCACTGCGTAGTCTGGTTGGTACATTGCACGTATCTGGTTTCCCTAGAGCAAGGTGATTGGCAAGGATTAGGATAAGTCTGTGGCTGAATACCGGGAACAATTTCTCTGTCCTACAGGAGAGCTCTCTAAGGTCAATATTGCATTTGAAGGCGGCTTTGCTTTGAATATGACAGATAGGTTACATAGAAGACCACGGGGAATCAGTTGGTTCCTGGAATAAGTAATAAGAACTGAAACAGTAATCTTTTCCTCGAGTGCAAATTTGACAACTGAGCTATGTCTGACTAATATTGAACATCCATATCGACCTGTTGAGGTCAATAGTTGGGCTTAGTTATGCTCTGTATTGACTGCTTACATTTTCTAAATGAGAAAGAAATGGCCCAATGGGAAAATTCAATTGCACCTGGAGAACAGTTGGTTTCTTTCCTTCTTTTATTTTTTTTTTTAAGAATAATTTAATTTTACATAGCAAATGAAGTCTATCTTTTGAAAAATTGGTCTTAGGTTTTATTTTGTTCACATGAATTAATCCTGTAGAGATCAATGTGTTTTTAGAGGAATTAAGGTGAAATAGTTATGTTCATGCAACTGTAAGTCTTGGCCAAAGTTGTTTTTATAAACCAAGAGAAAGTGGAGCATATTAGAAAGAGCCTTTGACTTTGGATCCACAGAGATTTGAAGCTGAGCCTTGGCCCCATTTATGTTAGATGGCATCCTTGGACAAATGCCTTACGCCATTTGGTTCTCATTTTCTTAATTAATAATTATATAGCAGAAGTCCTCTGATCTAATCCAATTAACACTGATTGTTGATTAATGAAAAAATAATTTAAATGAAGAAAAATTCTAAAAAATCTGTACAACACAAAACTTTAATTTTACTTAAAATTTCTAAAAGTATATTCATTCAGCAATCTTTTGATGACAGACCAATGTCAATTCTCTAAATTTTGCTGATTAGAAAAAAAAGAATTTTTTCTTTTTAAACCTAAGTTATATGTATACCTGATGAGTCAATTTAAGACTGGTTTTGAGAAAATAGTGGGCACAGGTGGGAATGGATAAATACTTTGTAAATGAGAAGTTCAAAATACCACTACACTGTATGAATATACAGTAGAACATATATTATGTTATTATATAAATACATAGTGGAAAAGACTAATAGAGGAAGCCCAGTGAAACCTATCTCAGTTCCAATGGGCTGAGGACAGCATACGTGCATATACAATTAAAAAATGCATACATATGTGTGTGTGTGTGTGTGTGTGTGTGTATGCGTATATATAAAGTTAAAATATGTAAACTTAAAATGTATTAATGAAGGAACCTAGCTGAGACAGAAGTATGAAGGAGAAGTAGAAATCTGCCTGCCAAAACCTATAAGGGGGAAGAGATGACAGAACAGGGATGCAGGCAGAGCTGATGCACGTGTAGGTAGTGCAAGAGAAGAGAGAACCCGCCAGGGTTAAGGGAACAGAATGAAACTGTGGGTGCTAGAAAGGAGATTAGAAAGCTGAAAGAAGGATGGAGATCTCTACGTTTAAAGCTTTTAGCACACAGCTTTGCATGAAACTAACATAAACATAATCATTTAATTGATGAATGAGCCAGTGAGTAAATCTGTACACAAACAATACATGGTATGTTTTCTTTGTTGTTGTTTTTTGTTTTGTTTTGTTTTCCTTTTTTGGATTTTTACAAAAGTTTCTGAATATGTGGACAACAAAATTATATACATTTCTCACCCACAGGATCTAGGGAAAACTAATTTTCAAGGAATTAAGAACATCTTTGTGAAACTGTGCTGCATGTAAGGATCTTTGACTACTCAGACAGCCGTCTGCGAACTTGCGATCGCTCAGACCATCATTATGGTAATGGATTATCAGCGTACTGAGAAATGTGCACATCCTTGTTAATAGAGATCCCTGGCTGATAGAATCCTGGGTGACAGTTTACTTTTTTTTTTTTTTTTTCCTTTTCTTCATTTAGTAACATTTCCTTTCAATATCCATGCCCAGGACTGTCCTACAATCCAGAAAAATTCTTGGATTCAACTTCTAAATGCAAAGCAAAACACATAAATAAATAAATATAAAAAATAAATAAGATATGCTTGGGGGCCTATTTTGATTTGTTTTTAACCACAGCGGTAGCTGATTTTGTTGGGTTCTTCGAGGTCAGTGGATGGGGAGCACATGAAAGCCGGCTTTTAAAGTGTTCCTTAAAGAAGCCTCAGTATTGTGAGGAAATTGCTTCAGAAGAGGATGGCTCTCTTCAGAAAGCATGAAAGAAGGTAAAAGGGGGATGAAATCAAAGAAAGAGAGAAGAAAAAAATTATAATAAAAGGCTCATCTGTTAAGGAATGTCATTTGGGCTTAGGGAATGGGATGTGAATGAAATGGAGATGAAATGGAGAAATCTCGAAGACCCCATAAAACAAAAGGCCTTTGAAGAAGAAACTGGCATCCTGAAGAGAAGAGAGCTGTTTGCTTAACAAGGAGGATTCGCATTTGATCTAAATACTCATTTAGACGAGATGAAATGGTATAATAAAGAATTAATTTCCACTGTATTTTGTCCATATGGACTTTAGCATTAGTTTGAAATCTCCATTTACTTGACATGCAGGAGAGGCTCAACCTTGCACTGTAGTGGAAAAGATGTGATACAAACATAGTATTGAATTCAAATTCTAGAACCGATTTCCAGAGAGAATTAAGGTGAATCACGTTTTCTATCTCCCATTTCATATTTATTCCTTCCTTTGGAAATTGAGGTTTGTATGGATGTGTGCATCGAAGCTGAGTTTGAGAAAAGTGGGAGACATTATTTGTAAATGCTTTGTAAATGGAAACTGGAAAATGCCTCTGGCTTCAGTTCTAGGAAGCTCATCTAGCAATTCGGAAATGTTCAAGGTAGTGAAATGAGGAACTCAAATTATATGTATCCTATGACTACCACTCAGAAAAAAAAATGAAGAAATAATTAAGATGGTAGAGACAATGACTATCTTTTTCTTCATATTGTTTTAGCATGATTTATACAATATTTATGAGGTGATAAAGAATTGACATCCAGATGCTAGGATGCTGTCTTCCTCCTTCCGTGTGTCAAGTCCTCACTCCACATGCCATTTGAAAATATTAAGATGGGGGCACCTGGGTGGTTCAGTGGGTTGGGCGGCTGGCTTCAGCTTGGGTCATGATCCCAGGTTCCAGGATCTAGCCCCTTGTTGGGCTCCCTGCTCAGCAGAGAGCTGCTTCTCCCTCTCCCTCTGCTTGTGCTCTCTATCTCTCTGTCAAATAAATAAATAAATAAAATCTTTAAAGAAAAAAAGAAAATATCGAGATGACAGATTACTTACACTCACAATATGTCAGAGGGGACTTCTGTCCCAACATAGGAGAGAGGGGATTCTTTATAGAGAAAAAACTGGGACTGGTGGGGGGTGGAGGGATGGGTGGGGGTAGTGGGGAAAACCATGGACCACCTGGTTTCATCCTACTTGTAAATACCTATTTCTAGTACCAGCCGCTCCACCCCCAACTGTGCATAGTTAAAGCCAGAATCACATTCCAGGGACTCCCCTAAGGAAGTAATTTCAGTAGCTCCAGAAGGATATGCTCCCAAGTTATCTCCCTACTGAAGAGCTATTCCTTTGTCTTAACTCTCTTTCTTAAAGGCCTGCTTTGAAAGGAAAATAATCCCAGGAGTAGCCATGTAACAAATCCCCAACCCTTAGTATGAATTAATTCTTCAAAATCTGACATTAGAAAATACTCTGCTTTTCTGCAGACCACTTTACCCACTGTCCTTCCCAGACTCTCTGATTTCATTTCCTCCATGTTCCAAACCATCTCTCTTCTGTCATTATTTTTCTTTCTAAAACTTGGATCCAATGTATTATCCACATTTTAAAACCAATTGCCTATAGCAAATTTTCTTTCAGATTGAGGTCATGGTCAATCTGAAGGGTTATAATGGACCTTCAGAAAATGAAATAGAATAAAATTAAATAGAAATATTAGTGTTTTATGAATTGGAAGGGTAAGTTCGGTTTTGTGAACCTTTTCCTTTATTTAGTGCATATACACTGGGCTGCATATATTAAGTATTTCTTTTTTGCCTGGTGGTCAGAATTTTGAAAGCCACAGGATAAGCTGACTTTCAGCCTGGCTTATACGGTTTTTCCCAAATGGACTTCACAGCCTTGTTGCTCTTGCTCCTCATTCTTTCAAGCATATCATCTCACTGCCTTCTCCCCCACACACCTCCTTTTATGTCTTGATGCCTTTGCTTGTGCCTCTACCCCCATTTTTCTGCTTGATGAACCATCAAGGCCTAGTTCAGTATCATCGTCTCTGTGTTCTTCCCTGGCAGAATTAAGCAATTCCCATTGCATTTTGGATCCCTCTTTCCCTCTCTCAGTGCACATAGCACATCCTGTTATATTTACTGTGTCATCTCTATGTGATGGGAAACTCCTCAGAAAATTGCCGGACATAATGCCAGGCTCTCAATACCCATTGAATAACTGAACAGAAACACAAACAAAATAATAAATTATGTAAAGTATCAAAGAATTATTTTGACTGCATAATTGTGGAATTTTGAGGCCATCTTGGAGGAAGCAACATGTTGAAGGCCGTAGTTTGGGAAGGAGCTTTTATCTAGCCAATGATGGTTGAGAATTCCACAGTGAAGTAAGATGTGAAGTAGATATATAATAGGTAGTTAGCTTGATTTTGAAAAATTTTAAATAAACTGCTCATCTTTTAAAATTTAAATTTAGAATACTAGCTACTTTTTAATATTTTCACTGATCATTTTCAGTGATAAAAATATGTCATGAAGCCGTTGTTAAGAGGGTCAGTCAGTTAAGCAGCTGCCTTCGAGTTGGGTCATGATCCCAGATTCCTGAGATCAAGTCCTGCATCAGGCTTCTCTCTCAGTGGGGAGCCTGCTTCTTTCTCCCTCTCCCTCTGCTCTTTCCCCTGCTTTTACTCTCTCTCTCTCTCTCTCTCTCTCTGTCAAATACATAAAATCTAAAAACTAATAGTTGGTAATAGTTACTGATGGACGAGAGACTGCCCAGTGAGATATTCTGTCCGTTTCATCCCTAGTAATTTTACTATTTCTTAGACATTTGTTCCTTTAAGTTAAAGATGTTATTTTGTTCACATTTCTTTTCCATTTAGTTATTTTTTTGTATAACAGTTTTTTGTTTCAAAAATGTGAAGAATTTCTAAATGGCACAGTTAATTCTTATGAGAACAGAAACTGGTAACATAGGACTAACCAATAATTATTTCTACACCTGACAAATTAATCCACATCAGAGCTTTCGTTCACTAATATCTGCACTTACACTCATTAGCACAGTTCGCAAGAGATTAGTGTATTTAGGTGTTCTCACTTCGGTCATTGAAATGTGTTCCTCTTTCCATTCCTAGCATGTTGATGATCATCAGACCTGTGGTTTATCTAATTTGAGTTGAATGAAGCAGAACTAGATTCATTCCAGGGGGGATTAGAATTAATAAGGACAAAGACCTTGTGTTCAAATTTTATTTTAAGAAAAGCCTGACACAAATGAGAATATAGGTACAGCGGCGTGTTGCTCAGTTCAAATCATTTTGGGGGGAAAATACCCAACTTCTGATCTTTGGAAGAAAAGCAGATCTCTTTTTCTTCCTCAACATTATAAAACGTTTATAAAATATGACCGTTGTTTCGCCTTTAATTTGCTTTTGCATTTTTCATCACGGTGGATTCCTCTTCCCCCTCCTTTGTTGTTGTGGCTCTTTAATTTCCCCCTCACTTCTTCCCCCTCCTTCTTGCTTATCCCCAGTTTTCTCTCTTCCTCCTCTTTCCATTTCCTCTACTCTCCTTCTTTTTATTTTTCTCTCTTTAAGCATGCTGTAAACTTATTCATTCCCCAAAGGCAAAAACAGCTATCTGAGCAACACTTTGTCAGCATAATACATTTACAGAATGCATATTTATGAACTTTTGAGCTTTTATTGTTCCACAGGGCAAATAAAAAACATGAAAAGTAGCAATATAGTGTTTCAAAGGTCCCTCAAGGAAAACAAAAGTAGCTGGAAATAAATTTGGAAAAAGGTTCTTCTGTAAAAACAGAACCTTGAATTTGTACATGCAAAAGGTTGAATAGTAGAAACCATTTTTGTTCTTCCTCCTAAACTAAGACTTAGGAAATTTTAAACTTTTTAATAGGTCTAGCCTCTTAAAGTTTGGAAAAGAAAATAATTTAAAAAGAGGATTGGACATAAATGTTTATAATCCTGAGAATCTTAAAACAGCATGTTGCATTTGGCTGTAATAAAAAAGGGTGATGGGGGGATTTTAAATTGAAAAGCCCATCTTACTTCCAAATTACAAGTTTGGCTTCCAGCATGGAGTCCTATACTAAATTAGCTAGATTAAAGAGCTTGGAAGTACAAATGAAAATCTTATAAAATGTCTTATGATAGTCTTATTTTAATTGATCTTAGCAGAGTCATTAAATTCTCATTGTGTTCCCAAACTTTCCAAAATGAATAGATTATTCATATATAATGCCTGGTGGGGAAGCAGCCACAGGTCCTTTTGACTACATCCAAGCAAAGTGGGATAAACTGAAGGAGGTGAGAAGCCTACAGGTGAGAATTCTGAAGAATTCTGAGGGACCTCCAAGTCCCATGTGTTGGTTTAGATATCAAGGTCCAGGAGGGTGGTTTTTTCAAGATCTTCTCTGTCCTTCAATACATTTCATTGATTGATGCCCTAAACTTCAAGCTCTCAACCGTCTAGTATCCCGAAGTTCTATGTCTAAAAAGTATCAAAATTGAGCTTCCAATTTTGTGGGTCCTGCAGTTTGGTTAGAATTGGAAGATGCTTTCTAGAACCATCGCCTTAAAGTTAACCTTTCATCACTGGGCAAACAGGACTTTGCAATGAGTTGTACCTAAATCAGGGACTGAGTTCGAAACAAAGAATAAACTAAAACTGGATTCTAAATTCCATTTGAAGTGGGAAGAATTGTATACTTCTTGGGTTGAGACATTTAAGACATTTAATATTATGTAATTTCCATTGGTTAATGTGTGCTGGAGAACAGTGCGTTCCTAATGATCGCATTCATCTTGCCATTGTATACTATAGGTGTAAGTCTGCAATAACATAACCTTTGGAGGAAGTCTTCTTTCCTACAGGGGACAGAAGAGAAGCCCCAGTCCTCAGCCTTGTTCCATACCAGCCTTCAACGATAAATTTCTTGATCTTCCCCTCTTCTAGTCAAGTCATTGCCTTCTATTCCAGACAAAGGAACAACCCCATGTAGTGGCAATATGTAAGTCCTAACAGCATCTCAGCCAACCCAAGATTAGGAGGAGCTTTTGTTAATTCTGTGCCATTCCTTACCTATCATTTTGTTAGTAAGAAAACCAGGTCTTGACGGTGAATTCCAAAATTTCCATCAAACGCCAATTGGGAGAAAAACAGTAAGCACCAAGAGAGCAGAAACAGGTCTATTTCATTTGTCACGATACATACAGCTCGTGTCTGTTAATGTGTCGGGGATATAGTTGGTAGGCAACAGATATGGCTTATGTTAATGAATGTAAATTACAGTTTAGTTTTTATGAATTGCCCTCCTTGATTAATCCTTTACTAACTCTTACTGCACACATTGTGTTTGTTCTGCTGGGGTGTTAAACAACCATCTCTGTATTTCACTGAGAAGAACAAAGGAATTGATTTTTATGCCTTTGACATTAAAGCATGTCACATTTCCCTCTCTTTCTCTCTATTTTATCTGCTTCTTTCTCTTTTCCTGCCTCCATTGTACTGATTCCAGTTCTATGTGGGACATTAATAATTCTAACAACTGCCTCCAGGAAAACCTACACACTGGACCTCTGTGCATAAATACCCAGAGTGTCCCCATCATCTAAGGCTGACAATTAGGAAAATATTTTAAAGAGCAGTAGTTAAATGACATCTGATAGCACTGAGAACCATGTAATGTACTATCTGTCTATAGCGTTATTCACTGAGGGGAGCATACTAGGACCGGTGGTGCTCAGGAAGAAGAAAGAAAGAAAATGACCTCAAAAACTAGATAGCTTGGAGGGGTCTCTCCTGTTTAGTGGCTCCTTACCTACATGGGTTAAGATTTAGTTTCCTAGAATGACATATGAAATCCCACTTATATCTCCAATCTTTTTTTTTTTTTTTAAAGATTTTATTTATTTATTTGACAGGCAGAGATCACAAGTAGGCAGAGAGGCAGGCAGAGAGAGAGGAAGAAGCAGGTTCCCTGCTGAGCAGAGAGCCCGATGTGGGGCTCGATCCCAGGACCCCGGGACCATGACCTGAGCCGAAGGCAGCGGCTTTAACCCACTGAGCCACCCAGGCGCCCCTATATCTCCAGTCTTATCATCAATTTATTTCCTATACATACTATGTCCTTTCTTCACACTGAACTACTCTCCGTTTTCTGAGCACTAAAATTTTTTCTTGCCTCCCTGACTATTTTTACGTGTTTTATGTGCCCAGCAGACTCCTACACGTCTCTCAAAAGACTGGATTATGGACTCTAGGAATCTAATCTAACACCATGGCCCTCCAGAGCCCTCTTTATCTCTGCTAGATCATTCCTAAACTTTTGCTGTAATTCCAGAATTGTGGGATTCTTGAAGGGATTGGCTGTGTGTGGTTTATTTTTATATCTCTGAGGTCTAGCACAGTGAACAGATGAATAGGAGGATGGGTTAATGAGAGATTAAGGACTTAGTGGGATATTTTAGGGTGACAGAGCTTGCGATATTTGAGATGATGATAATGTGTAAGAAAAGTAGAGATGGAGATGGCTAGAAATGCAGTCTGCCTCTATCAGTATTAGTTATCCCTTATGTATGTATTTTATTTTTTTCCCTAGGTCTTACACATACTATCACCATCTTTTTGTATGAAATCTCTCTCCTTTTTTCAGATAAATGTTGCTGAAATTGATTTCTGAGATCATCAGTTGGCCAGCATTTTAGAGACAGTATTCATCAACATTGATCCTAGTGAACAGACAACAAAGTTCACTGTTTTCTTTAAACACTCAAGTTGTGAATAAAGATGTCTATAAATCCTTTGCCGTTCTTCCCATCTAGAAGGAAAGTCCAGTTCCCATCTTCCGGCATCCGAGCTGGCATTATGGCTTGTATTCACTAATGGAATGTGGTAAAATTGAGGATATGCCGGTCTTGTGTGGAGGCCTTCAGAGAACTGGTGGCTTTCAGCTATATTCTTTTGGAATCCTAGGCTCCCACACAAGGAATTCTGGCCACTGTGCTTCAGAGATCATATGAACAGAGAGAGATAGCCAGCATATTTCCAGCTGTTCCAGCCATCTGAGCCATGGGGACAGACATGGGAATGAGGCCATCTTGTATTTCCAGTTACAACCACTGGATGACTACAGCCCCATGAGTGATCATGACTTAGACTTCTTCTGAAGAACCACCTTCCTGAGACCAGCCTCGATTATAGAATTTTGATTCAATGAAGGCTTATGTCCTAAACCACTGAGTTTTGAGGTGGTTTATTAAGTAGGATAATGGGACCTCTCAAGAACCTGTTTATGATTACTTAAATCAGCTTTAAAATGGTGTCCTGAATGATGTATTGTTTTAGCAATAAGTCTGTCAACATATGATCCCTGTAAAACATTCATTATAATTTGAGGAAAAATGCATTGTTAGATACATTTCATAGTTTGCTCTTGCATGGCGGTGGATATGTTCCTTATTTTTCCCACTGCCCTCCTCAACGGCTCCCTTTTAAGCTGTGTCAATGCTACAAGAGTAATGTTTTCCTGCAATTTATAACTTAGCCATAAGATTTTGACCGAGGCTGAACCTTGGTATCTAAAGTGTCAGAAGGGGACATTTTTATGTTTATCCTGTAATCGGCTCAAAGAAGTATGTACTAACCTTATGTCTTTTTCAATGTGTATGTTCTCAGTAGAGCAACTTTCAATGTCCAAGGACACATGAGAGCATCTGAGTTTTATAGAATCATGGATCTACTTACCACTCGAATTTTTCATTAGACTTTAGCTAATTCTATTAGAAATGTTAAGTTGGAAATTTTGATGAAGAAGCAAGTTACAATTGATATGATTTTTCCAACTTCTTCTAGGAACTGAGTTAAAAAGACAGCCTCACAACTCTTGGTCCACATCCATTCCAGGGGAATAAAAAGGTTTTGGTTGACGAAGATTTTATAACGAGAACTTGCTCAGAGGGAACTGAGCTCTGGGATCTTCTGACAAAGGGGAAGGTAGAAGACATATCCCTCTGATTACCAAGCTTAGTGAGGGCACTTCAATGGACTTCTTGGAGAGTGTGGAACATGTCTTTTGCAGTCATGTGCCACAATGGGTCCTGACTCCTATTAAGGACCACAGATTTGTGGGCTGCCTCTGGGAGTGCAAAACATGATCTTCTAATAGTAGGGTTACATTTGAGAGAATATCAGGGAGTAGATGGGAAACTCTTAACCTAACTCTTAGGTCCTTTTCGAAAGGGATCTTACCTAAAAGGGATTTTCAGGTGTGGGACTCCAGAAGGGATGAAACAGAGTGAATGTCAGGAGAGCCAGATAAAAGGATCAGCCTGTGTTCTTCTGGCACCAGGGCGTTGTGCCTCAGGAAAGCAAGGCGGGCTCAGAAATCCTGTGAGAGAAAGTCAGTTTTAACAACAGTAGCCCCGGGAGCACCAAGGCAGCTTCTAATAGTCCTGGCCAGGAACATCCTGCTTCTCCTCCCTGCTTTTGCCCCTGGAATGGGTCAGAAACAACTAGGAGGAATGAGGTAGAAAGAAAGAGGAGGAACCATATGCCTTCCTCTACAGTAATGGTGGGCCCACAGTAGAACCCAAACCTACATCTAGGATCCTGGGAAGAGGAAAGTTTTCCTCTAAATCAAGTATGAAGTTATGATCATTATCAGAGCCTGGACACTTTTGCCTTAATCTAAACTTGGCTTTTGACGTGTGATTGTAGGATGTTCTCTTTCTCAAGTTAGACCAGAAAAGTCATGAGTAAGAAGAAAGAAAAAACTATTTCTACTAAATACATTTTCCATGGGTAGAGGAAGAGAAAACTAAATTGCATTGTGATGATATTTCATATAATCAGATATATTGTACATCAATACAATGGTTATATGAACTGAGGTGATGTTTTTAGAATTGCTTTTTTGAAGTATTTAAGAGGAAATTAAAATCCATACTTATCTCCCTTTACAACAATAAACTTCATTTATTCCCTGGTTCTTTACTTTTCAAAAAAATATGATAAATGTAGGGACTGGGTCACTTTGGAATGATCTGAACAATAAGTATTCTAAAAACCAACTATTATTTATTAATATTAAAATATATGCTAATTCTTGACAGGCCAACCTTGGTCAAAAATGTATCATGATCACAATTCTTAACTTCTTAATTGGTATAATATATTGATACATTATCACCACAGATAAAATCTGCTTTTATACATCTTGGGTTAAAGTGTGGTAAATAGTATACAGAACACATAGGGAAAAGAATTGATGTAGCAATTGAATATGACAATAACCATAGTAATACAATGTCATGAATTTCTATTATAATATAATATAATATAATATAATAAGCAGGATAAATGAACAGATTTTTTTCTAGCAATAATTTTTCTCCAAAGATTTCTAAATTCTCTCTCAAGATGTATTATTTTTATTTGTGAGAAGGAAAAAAAGAATTACAGGAAGGCTAATGGACTTGCCCAAGGTTAGATATGAAATCAATGAGAGGAAACCCAGAATTCCTACCTGGAAGCCTCAAACTACCAGACTAAATGTAAGTTCTGGTGAAAACATAGGGAAGAGCACAGCTTCAGTGGGAAATGAGGAAGGAGGTATATATCCTATGAGGGAACCGTTAGATCTTTTCTATTTCTTGTTTTTCAGCTTGTTTGAGTCTTTATGGAGTTCTAAATTAGATGTATCTGACATGTATCTAATAAAATGGTCTCTGGATATACATTTTGGCACACTGTGCCTCGCTTCCATTGTCTATAATTGAGAGTACAGGACCGGTCTTGAACTTTGCCAACAGAAGTAAAAGAAAAAAAAAAACAAAACTCTTGGTAGTGAAATACACAGTTTGACTTCATAAAGAGGAAGTTTTAAAATAAATGGAAAATATGCAGGAAAATAGAAGTAACTGGGAAAATAATACTCAGAGATAGTTTTTAAAGCATCATCAACAAATTTGTCTATGTTGAAGCAGAAAAACACTCAGGTCCAATCCTCTTACTGATGTTTCAGTCATCTATGGTGGTATAATAAATTACTCCAAAAATTACTGACTTTAAGGAGTAAAAACTTAGGATCTCATGGTTTTTGCCAGACAGGAGTCCACCAATATCTTACCCGGGTTCTTGTTTTCATCGTCTTTCCCATAGCTGGAATCACAGTGTTGACCTGGGCTGTGGTCTCATCTGAACTCCGGACTTAGGGAAGATCTGCTTCTAAGGTCACTCGTGTGTTGTTAACAAGATTCTATTCCTTGTGATTGTTGATTTGAGGAGGGCCTCAGTTTCTCACTGGCTGTTCTCTCTGGCTGTTTCCACAGAGGTCTCTCCATAGGGAACTCACAACACGCCAGTTGTCTTCTTGAGCAGAGTCAAGTGAGAGAACAAGAGAGGGAGAGCAAGGTGAGTAAAACAGAAGCCAGAGTCTTTTTGCAAACCAATCTCAGTTGTGACATGCCATCGCTTTTGCAGTATTTTATGAGTTAGAACAAGTTATTGGGTCCAGCCCATACTAATAGGGAAGATACTGCACAGAGGCATAAATACTGGGAGGAAACGACCGTAGGGAACTACCTACCATATCAGATTCTGCAAACCAATAATATGCATGTGGAGCAAGTGCTATCTATTGTCTACTACCCAAAATAAAAGTCTGAGAGCTTCTGTCCCCTGCATCTTGGAATCACAGTTACCAAGGAAAATACAGTGCAGTCAAGCACCAGAAAGAACAACACTTCACTCACTTAGAGGAGACACAGAGCACAATCAGTAGTGGGCATTGAGTTTCCATGATCAATGGGTCCCTCCCAGCAGCCAGTGTAGGGCTCTTGTCCTGCTCACATCCCTCTTGCTCTGCAGCAAGACCTCATCCTGTCCCCACAAAAGGCAGATAGAGTAGTGGGGTTGGCCAGATGCCGTAGGTGGCACATGCTTAAGTAGAACAAAGGAGCACATGTTGAGTCTGAAACATGGAAACACTTTTCTACACAGGATTATAAACCCAGCATAGATTAGGAGGATTCTTATCTCTTGATAAGAAAGTGTTCCAGGTGTAAGGTCCACTTTTGTTCCACCAAGTGGAGTTTGAAAGACTGTGTGCATAAGACTGCTTTTCCTAAAAATGTGAATTCAGGAAAGTCACCTCAAAAAATTTTAGCTTACTTATGCATAAAATGAAGAGTTTGGACTTGTGTCCTCAATGAATTTCCATTTTTCTAGGTCCATTGTTCACTCATTACCAGCTTAGTTAAATAGTAGATATAAGGGAAAGACTAACTACATGGCAAACAGTATTTTGGATCCTGTGAAGACAGTCACTGCTCTTGTGCTCAAGTACTTGCTTGGTACTTGCCCTACTATCCTGGGGACTTTGAGTTCATGTTTTAAACCTGAGGATGAATCTGATTTCTCCATCTGGCTGGAGTTGGTGGTATAGTGGTGAGCATAGGTGCCTTCTAGTCTCTCCAGCCAGAATATGCCCCAGGACATTGTTTCATTCAGAAATACTTTGTTGCAGCCATATGATACAGTTTATAACTGATAATAGGTGAATACAACAGGGATCAAATAGTTTATTGTATCTTGCTTTGTGGAATAAATATATTTCTGAAAATATTAAACAGACTCAAAATTGATTATTCAAGCCAGAATTTTATTAGGACTGCAAATGCTTTGCTCTAACATATGTGCTTTTTTTTTTTTTTAAAGAGAGGAATAAGTCCATGGCATTCATTTTGTATAGAAATATCATTTATGTGTGGGTTGCATGGTTTTTAGGAAAAACAGGGTTTTTTTTTTTAAGTCTTTGTGTGTTCTTCAAGAAGAGAAGCAGAGAATAAAGTACAAAGTGAGTCTGTAGAAGGCTCAGATGTGTAAATTCACTAGGGAGATTCACTAGTGCTTTCCTTTTTCCAACTCTTATATCCTTTGTTTGCTCTTACCCTGTCTCTATGAGTAGAAGCTCAGACATTTTCATCTTTTCATCCTTCCTCATCCCCATCCTAAACATATAAGCTCCCCCCTCTAAGAGGTATGGGTTGGATCTCTGGACTATCTCTGTTCTCACGGTGGTATGGCTATTGTATACTTAGTCCAGGGACTGATGGAGAGAAAAGGACCAGACTGAGAGACCACAGAAGTAGTGGCAGTTGTGCCCTCAGGAACAGAGACAATGATGATCAACAGTCATTTAGGACATGTTGTGTGCCAAACACTGTAAGTGCACTATCTTGTATATTTCTCAGATAATAACTCAAATAAGTAGGTATCTATATCATTCACGTCTTACGGATGACAAAATGCAGACGTAGACAATTCAAATCTTAGGTAATTATTGACTGAGCCAGGTTTGGAAATCAAGGTCTGAATTCAAAGCTCTATACATTACTGGCATGATAAACTTTAAGGCAAAACATGGTGAAATCAGAGAGATGTGTGATGGCCTCTCCTTCTCCTAGACTTTGGAAAACTCGCTGGAAAATTGCTCGAGTTTCCTTTGCCAAAAACCTGAGGAAAAGAAACATTTATTGAATACCTACTATATGTCATGCATTTTCACATTATTTCATTCTAATATTTGTAATTAGCCCAGAAGATATTTATTCATTCATTTGACAGATACTCAAGGCATGTCTACAATGTGACATAGCCCTGGAGGGGATACAGAAGTGAATAAAACATAGATAGTTCCATGGGGTGCCTGGGTGGCTCAGTCATTAAGCCTTTGCCTTTGGCTCGGGTCATGATCCCAGGGTCTTGGGATTGAGATCAGCATCGGGCTTCCTGCTCCACAGGAAGCCTGCTTCTCCTTCTCCCACTCCCCCTGCTTGTGCTTCCTCTCTCGCTGTGTCTCTCTCTGTCAAATAAATAAATAAAAATCTAAAACAAAAACAAAAACAAAAACCAACCCAATATACATAGTTCCTACCTAGGAACCAGACAGAAAAATGAACAGACGTTTATCATACTGTATAATGAATGGTGTAGTAAGCAAGTCTTAAATGCCTAAGGGACATGGGAGGAAAAATTCCCAAGTGCTGAGAGGTCAGAAAAGACCATTGAAAATACCATATTTTTTTTTCTCATATCTGCAGATTTAAGTTATCTGACATGGTTTCCTTTGTATGGTGGGTGCCTGCAATCAGTTGTAATTTAACAGCAGGAGAATGCATCATTCCAATCTTTTAGAATTGATTCAGTAAGGCCAGATAGTACCTGTGGAAACTGAATGGCCATTTCTTCCACATATCTAGGTCAGAAGCCTACATTTTTAAAAAGAAGATGCTGAATACCTTGCTCACTTTTTGGATGATCGTCAAAGCCCATGGATTTCCTATTAATTGCAAAGGAATGCCTGCACTCAGGTTTCAGCTTGGAAAAAAAACAAAACCAAACCCAACTAAACAAATAAAAACTTGAGCCGACTCTTTTCATTCTTAAGAAGTTTGGTTGCAACATTATGTGGCTTGCCTAAAGGCTATGCAGTCTATTGATTCATGGCAGTTAATAATTCATCCTTGAATCCATCCAGTTTATTAGAAAGTACAAGTGGGATGACATGGACTTGCCCTTGTGTAGAGTTCTTTTATGAATGGAAATTTGGCACTGTACCAAACATGGTGGAAGGTGTTACCATGTGTCTAGTGTTCTTTTCTATGAAGATTCAGGGAAGGAATTTTTCTTAGTTCTTGGAAAATCAGTCCTGACTCATGACTGGGTAGATTTGAGCTGTTGCAGGTTTGCTTTGGATGTTAGGAAGCTCAGAATCAAATTCACAATGTAATTCCGGACACTGTATACAAACATGCGTGATTCACACAGCACGTGTTAGTTATGATACCATCTTATTTCTCTACTCTCATTTTCTCTTTATCCAGCTTTTTTCAGCTTTCTTTTAAAGCCTGATTATATTTCTTAATTAACTCTCTCAGATTCTATTTGGGAAAAGGTGAGCCAACTCATGAGAATAACTGAGCATTTAAAATTTTAGGACATTTCCTACTTTAACAATATGTGCAAGCCATGCATCTCTAATTTTATTTTGATTACCCCAAACTCATGTGATTTTCCATAGTAAAGGAGAGGAAGAATGTACAAAGTTTTCTTAAATTATGAGAAGCTCCTAAATAATTTATTTGTATTTGGCTTGAAATAAACTTTGTCATTTACTTATGACCATGAATTCATCTGAGTTCTCATTCAAAATTTTTCGGGAAACAAACTTTAAGTCATTATATCATTTTAACTTAGGAGGACCTGCGAAATTATCCCCCAAATTTCTGTTGTCCTTTGCTTACATATCATCTTTCTCTTTTCTACAAAGGAGGGGGCCCATTATTTTAATCTGATGTCCAAGAACAGCCTGAACGGAACTGAGATCCCTTTCTCTCTCTCTCTTTGCTTTTCATTGGGGTGGTTTAAACTTCCTAGTTTAGCAGAGAGAATATTTTGGCTTCGAGTTTTTGATAAACTGCAAATTGCTTGCAGGAATCCAAGTAAAAATGAAAAATATAACAAGGGACAAGTTACCCAACTGCACCCAAAAGAACTTGAAAGAATCAAATTCATATTTAAAAAGTACATTAGCAGAAAAATTATTTCTCCAGTGTAATTTTATTATGTCTGATGCGCACGCGCGTGTGTGTGTGTGTGTGTGTGTTATATTTAGGACAGTTTCTATTCACGTTATTCAAGTATTTTTAGAAATTAAAATTGGGTTAGAATATAATACTCATGGTTGTGTGACCAATAAATCGTATACAGAGCATGTTTTCCCTCTGTTTTCAAATTGCCTTAATTTATTTACCTCTTTCACACAGAGTTCATATATTATAAATCACAAGGATGTTTCAGGGCATGACAGACCCTCGTTCCTGAAACAGAATGGTCTCTCATGCATAACTTTCTTTGATCAACAACTCAAGCCAAATGAGTTTAGGGTGAAAAGAACATGGAGCATATTTAAACCAGGGAAGACAACAGCATATGGATTGTCTGTGGTTTGGTGCAATAGATGTCTATTGTTAGCCTGGTGCTCTGTTTTCACTCTTTATGAAAACAAATGGATTTCTCAATAGGCCATATATGATAGATTTTTTTAAAAATAGATTTTAATTCTTAAGATTCAGTCATTCTTTTTGCAGCTCATAAAAATAAACATTTCATCTGATTTTTAAAAAGATAAATCTAAAAACCCTGAATTTCTTTCTGATTTAGTTCTTGGAAAATTAATGAAACTGGTATCCATCCCTAATTCTAAGACAAAAGGTAAAGGTTTTTTGAAAAGAGGACCAATGGTAATATGAGTAAATATTTACCCACAAAGAAATCTTTGGCTGTGATATTATAAAATCTACTTTTACAAAAATATTATGAATAATCCAATTTTTACTGCTTAAGAGAAATTGCAAAACTTTAGATTGAGATCAAGATAATGATTGACTACTCTAATGTTGATTAGAATATAATTTCAAAAGTTAGACCTAAATCTATAATAAATTAAAATGTTTTGGGTTGATTTTTTTATGTTTTTGAGGCTTATTTTTATTTCATCACCAACTATATAATCCTTATGATTTATGCAATATTAGGTGAATCTTTTGCTAGTAAAGTTAGTTGATGTAATGTTTACCAAATTCTCATTAGCCTAAAACCTAAATGGCATCTTCTGTGTATTTTCAGCATATTTAATATGAGTTTTGGCCCGAACTTTTTTATTGGAATGTCTACAGTTTGATTATATATTGATGTGATAAAACAGACTTTTTCTTGTTTGAGCATATGATACTCATTTAAAGAAAACACCTAATTATGTAATTACATGGAGAGTTTTAAGTCATTCCAACTTTACAGGTGAAAAATATAGTATATTAACAAGGGTGGAAGGGCTAATTACATATTTATCAGAGAGGAATATTTTATTTACAAATAATATATTCGAGTACCTTAGATAAAATGTCTTTTGTTAAATAAACTTCAAGAGTTGATAGTGAAGATAAATTTTAACTTGAATAGCACATATCAAATAAATACTATCATTCCAGAAATGTTAAAGTTAATTCTCTTGTAATTGGAAAGCTGTGAACTAAATTGTTTAAAATAGTTCATTTGCTCTAATACATAAACAATACAAAAATCCTTTCAATCTTTCATTGTCATCAAACAAATATTTTAGTAAATGTGTTTATATTCTTTAAAACAGATTTTTATTTATTTATTTGAAAGAGAGAGAGAGAGAGCACAAGCAGGGGCTGGGGGTGGGCATAGGGAGAGGGAGAAGCAGACTCCCAGTTGAGCAGGGAACCCAAAGTGGGACTTGATCCCAGGACCCTGGGATCATGACCTGAGGCAAAGGCAGATTCTTAACTAACTGAGCTACCCCAGCATCCCTAAATGTATTTACATTTAAATGCCTTTAATCTCTTTCAGTCAATGCCTCAGAAGAATGATATATTTATTTAAAAAACATTTTAAGTGGTTATACAAACAGTGTTTTCTTACTACCAGTGAGATTCACTAATTTTCATGGTGATTTCTAAATGTTTTTATGTTTAAATTTTTGTCAAACTAATTCAACTCCATAGCTAACTCCTAACATTCAGAAATTGATTGTTCAGATTCAGGATTATTCAAATTCTCTGACACAACACCCTATCTCTTTTGATCACTGTGGTTTGTAGCTGTCTGTCCATCCGTTCATTTGATCATCATTCTACAGTATTTACACAGTTCCTACTGTGTGCTAGGTTCTATGCCGTGGTATAGACACATTCGTGCTCAAGACAGATTTATTTCTTCTCTTGTGGCTCTTTCATCTAGACATAAGCAATGTCACAAGTGATTATTAATCTTATTGAGATAGAAGGGGCACAGTGCTCTGAAAATATTTAATGGAAAGAAATGACTAGCCTTGGGGAAAATGTGTGGGTGGGGTCAGGGCAGCAACCCTGAAGACTTGGCATTTAAGTTTAAACATGAAGAATGATAGTTTTTGGCCCAGAGAAGGGGTATAATGGATTAGTCGAAGGGCATTCCTGGCACAGGGAACAGTATATGCAAAGGTACAGAAATGGAAAGGAGATTAGCAGTCACTGTATAGAAACGCCAGAGCGGGGAGGGTGGCTGTAGGTGAGGCCAACAAACTTGATAGTGGTCTATTGCTTACACCACCTGTCAGAGGGACAAGACATGAAGTGACTTGAGTGTCAGTTCATGATTTCTCACCGTGGCTCTCAGAAAGCTTAGAGGAGGGGGGGGAGGGAAAGAAGAAACTAACACTGGGACCAGGTACTTTTTGTCTCTTTTTCCATAAGGCAGAGACAACTATTCTGGAACTTTCACTTTCTCCTCCCGTGGCAATGTTTCAAACTCCTCCAGTCTAATTCTCTTTCTCCTCATTCCACTGTCTTGTGAGAGGTCTCTGATATGGAGAAAATGCCATGAAGATGGTTTTGAACACTTCCAGATAATCTTGTGAATGGATTGGACTTTTTCTCTTTTCCCTTCATGTTTTCCTCTCATTGCATCCCTCTATGTTCTCAGTGCCCACCTCTGCTATCCAGTGCCTGGACCTCTGATGCCAGCATCTCTATTCTATGTATCGTGGCCTCACATTCCCTCCCAGGTACACGTTCTGTGACCCATTGTCTTGAAGTCTTACTCTTAAATAGTTGAGAATGGTTTAAAGCAACAGCAATCAACTTTTGCTTCCAGGACACATTAAATGGGTGTGATTTGAATGCATGACACATGCCCATGAATATGTACCCAAGTGGTTTTCTTTCTGGGTTGCAGCACAAGTGAGGAAGGCTTCACGGTATAGTTGATTTCCAGTGTACTCACTACAACTTAGTTCCCTGGTTTCTAGAATTTCTACGAATATCTGTGAACATTCAAAATGCACATTCTCCCAGTAATTCCATTTTTAAGACGTTATCTTCAGAGATGCTCCCACATGTGCCCAAGGATATACATGTTGGGATATTAATTGCAACCTTTTTAATAATCATAAACATCATAAACAAATGTCTATTGACAAGAGACTGAGTACATTTTTGCAATTATCTAACTACTTATCTACATTCATGATTTTTTTTTTTTTTTGGAAATGCCTGTGGGTTTGAGCTGAAGGGACAGCAAAAGGGGACCTTTGTGTTTTATTCCATAGTTATAGTTTAATTTTTTTTTTCCCAGTGAGCGTGCATTAGTTTTACATAAAAGTCAATAAAAAGATCTTGTTCCTCCAAAATTGTGACATTTTAGGCATTGAGATAAGCCAGGGAGACAGGTACATTTGGAATAAGAGCCCTTCTAGGCACCCCGTGTCTTACCCGGTGGGGAGTCACCTACTTTGCTCATGTATAAGGCTGTCCTTTGCCAGTGACATTATATGGGGAAAAAGAGAAATGGGAGTGAAATACTCAGTAAGACTTTCACTTGTGGTGTTGAAATTATGGGTGCCTAGACAAAGACTCCATCTAATGGCCTTGCCTAGGTCTCCATATGTGAGAAATAAGACCAGTCTCTGTGGATTATTATTGCTGAAATGCAGACTAATGATTTTAGGTTCCTTAGTCTAATGAACTACATGAAACTTGGCCCAGTGACCCTGGAATAGGGTCTTCAGAATGAACTTTGTTATTTGGGATAGGGTTAGAACTGGGTAGAATGGTTCAGCCTTAATATTTCCTTGAAAAAGAATTTTTATTTTTATTAAATTTTTATTTGATTAACTATTTAACCTTTATTAAAATAAGGAAAACCATGATCCTATTGGTTTTAAGTGGGTCAGTGTGAATTAGTTTCAGGAAGACTGGGAAGCCCTTCCTAGAGCCCCAATGGGCCAGGATCGTTAGTTTTGCTTATGAATCTGCCTCCTTCACTTCATGGTAAGTTTCTTAAAGGGAGAAAATTCTGCATTCTCATTTTGTTCTCTATTCTTGCGCCTGGCACATCACACCATGCAATAAAATACCCTGAACTTATTAAAATCCTCTACTCTAATTTAGCCTAGAGAAGATTGGTAAAAGGGGTAAAATAACTTAAAAATTTTTTAAATTTATTTTTATTTTATTTATTTATTTATTTATTTATTTATTTGAGAGACAGAGATCACAGGTAGGCAGAGAGGCAGGCAGAGAGAGAATGGAAGGGAAGCAAGCTCCCTGCTGAGCAGAGAGCCCAATGCAGGGTTTGATCCCAGGACCCTGGGATCATAACCTGAGCTGAAAGCAGAGGCTTTAACCCACTGAGCCACCCAGGCTCCCCAGGTAAAGTAGCTTTTACCAATCTGGCCAATGTGGTACAGTCAATACAGTCAAAAGTGTGAATGTGTTGCCGTCCTTTAGAGCTAGGTCAAGGATGTTCACTAGTTGTATGTTCTTGGACACATCAAGCCCTGTGAGACACTGTTTCCTCAGATGTAAGGTGAGGATCTTAATAACTTATAGAGTTGGGCTATCAGTGATAATATACATAAAGGACCTAGGACCTACTAGAGGCTTAATAAATGGAAATTGTCACAGGCTACTGAGCTGTGGGACACAGAGACATCTTAAGTTATTGTTGAAATTATAATAGACCTCAAGTTCCTAACACAGGCCCTACCACTTCTTCCTGCATCCTCCATTAACCATGGCTGGTAGAGGGTTGCTTTATCTAGAGCAGTCATTGTGGCTTACTACTGAATTTGTGGCTTGTAGCAGGACATAGAGAGTCAAACAGATGGAAAAGTTAGGTCTGGTGTGACGGCACAATTATTATACCATAGGAGATGACAAACCCTTGAGGGGATTCTTTACGTCCAAGGTATGATCTCCATCACGGGTATCCCCTGTCTGCCACGGCTCTAGATCTCCAAGGGACATCAAACTCATGTCAATTTTATGAACATCTGAGTTGAGAGTGACCTTTTGGTGCAACAGAAACATTAAAGGAGATTATAGGGCCAAATCCTCAGAGCAGCTACACTCTGAAGTCCCTAGTCTGCAAAATGGCAAAGCTGCTGGAAATTTGCCAGGAGAACCCCACTGAAGCAAGGGACATGAATAAATAATAGCTATGGGCCTCTCTTCTTCCTTTGTTTGAGCTCCTAGGGACAAAGACAGCAGCACTGATTACAGTGGATTTTACATTTCTTTTACTTTTTAAAATAATTTTGTTCTACTTCTTTGTAACTTCTTTCATATATTACCTATCTTGTATCTTTCCATGGCTCCATTGTTTTTAATTTCCCCATGAGTGATCTTTGCTGATCATTTTCTCCTGTTCAAACATTTTCCTTTGTTCTTGAGTAAAGTTTCACTCTATTTATCAAGGTATTCATTGGTTTACCTCTGTCATCATCTTCCTTCACGTTTATTGTGACCCCAAATGTTTCTTGTGTTTGACGCTTTTGTGACCCCAAACTGTACTTTCCTCCCCACACCCACCTCTTCCCTTTTATTTTCCATTTTAACAGTCGTATTGAAGTAAAATTCGTGTAGTGAATTGAAAAGATTTTCGGTCTAGAACACTCATTCTTTATTTCCCGACTCCTGTTTGTGAACTGTCTCTCTAACGTAGCATGAAGATGTCAATTCTGCACCCATAAGTAATGTAAGCTTGCATATTAAGGGTGTAACAAGCCCCAGGAGTAAAGACCCTATAAATGTCAGAATGTAAAACCATTTCAGGGTGGTCTGAAATGCCTGTGTGTGGCTTCATGACTAGACGTTTCCTTCATGTTTGTGAATTCTAGGTGATTTGTCATCTCACTCCCTAAGTTCTTTTCAACATCTTAAAAATAAAAGACCATGCAATTTTCTTAAAACCTTGATAAACTTGCCACTGCTTGTCTTTACCTTTGAGAGTTCAAATACCAGCTCTGTTCATTAAAGTTGAAGTAGACTATGTCCTTGGACAGCTTCTCAGTACGAAGCTCGCCCTGGGAGAGGCTAGTGTTTACTGCCTTGTTCCCAATTAACCTTGGGGTTTTGCGGCATCCCTCATGCCTGCCAAGCAGATTATGGCTTAGTGGTGGTATGAAACTCTGCCAATGCCAATGTTTTGCATAACAAACTTGTGTTGGCTTGGTGGGAGGATGCCCCCTCCCCTGCCCATGCAGACAACATGTTTCAGCAGAACATATGTGCCTGAGTGCATGGGTCTGCATGGGTTTGCACACATGCACACACATGCACACAGAGAGTGTCTACGGTGCGCAAGTTCCTCCCAATTATCAGAAAATTCTGCTCACGTAGGCATGATTCATTTTGACGAAGAGGCTTGAGTGAGTGAGTAAGAGGATCTTTTTTACTTAGTGGAGCATTTAAAAATTCCCACCTAGACCCACGGATATTCATGAAGACCTAAAGCACGAAGAACAGAAACTTGTCAGCCAGAACTGCAGGGGGCATTTAAGCCCAGAATCTCAGAATTTGAAAGAGGCTTAAAGATTGCCCTGGGTAGCCCCTGTCTGGTGCTGGAGCCCCTCCTCTCAGCAAGGTCTCCCGGAAGCCTTCCTGGATGCTGTGAACGCTGCCAGTGAGTGGGAACTCACTGAATTACAAATCGGACACAGTTTCAATCCACTAGCTGGTTCCCAAAATTTTCTTTAGTAGCAGTTCACTTTCTATCCTTCAGCTTTTTCTGGGGAGGAAAGGTTGAAGTTTGAAGGTCTTCAGGCACACTTTTTTTTTCCCCCTCCTCCTCCTCTGTAGTCATCTAGACACTAAGTATGTGTTGATAAGGGGAAGGGATTAGAAGTGGCTATGTCATGCAGTCACTTTGGAAAACAGTACGAAAGTTCCTCAAAAAATTAAAAATAGAACTACCATATAATCCAGCAATTCCACTTCTGAAATAAATCCAAAGGAAATGAACACACCAGCTCGAAAAGATATGTGCACCCCATAACTCACAGCAACATTATTTACAATAGCCAAGATATGGAAGCACCTGTGTCCACTGAGCGATGAATGGATGAAGAAGTGGTAGATATATATTTATATGCAATAGATATGATTTAGCCATAAAAACAGGAAATCCTACCATTTGCAACAACACGGATGTACGCGAAGGCATCATGCTTGTGAAATAAACCAGATGGAGAGAGGCAAATACGGTACCACTCCACTTGTGTGTGGAATCTGAAAACAAGAAAAAAAAACTTACTACACTCATAGAAAAAGAGATTTGACTTGTGGAGACCAGAGGCCCCAGGTATGGGAGGAGAAGGAATTGGAACAGGGTGGTCAAAAGGTGGAAACTTCCAGTTATAAGGTAAGCAAGTACTAGTGGAAGGTACTATATGATGGCCGTAGCTAATATTGCTGTGTGCTGTACAGAAAAGATGTTCAGAGAACAAACCCTAAGAGCTCTCATCAAGGAGAAATTTTTTCCTTTCCTTTGTATTGTATCTATACAAGAGGATGAATGTTAACTAAGCTGATGTGATGATCGTTTTACAATAGAGGTCAGTAAAACTATCATGCTGTACACTTTATACCATGTTATATGTTGATTATTTCTCCATAGAACTGGAAGAAAAGAAAAAAGAACTGCCTGCCTCGTGCCTCTATCAGTTTAGTGTGTCGGTGGAGGAACGATTCCTTTTGTGTGTAGATCACAGAGTCTTCTTGGGTCTGTTTTCCCCTTGGCTGTGTGGCCACTGCTCGCCCTTCCTTGTTCTCTGCTTCTCTGTGGAGAATTACAGAAGACTTCCCTTTGGGCACTAGCTCAGCTCTTATCTTAGGCATCACCTTCAGAATATATTTAGTTAATGGCCCTTCTCATGCCATCTTCCAAAAGTGGTGTATGGAAGTAAAATTTTCACATATGTGGTGTCATGCGTTCTGAACAACACAAACAGCTTCTTCATATGTAACTGATACACAAAACCCGTACTCATAAACCGAATATCCACAGAACTCTGGAAACAGAGTTAGAGTGGCTTGACTGTGTAATATGTAGTTAGAAGACTGGGTATTGGAGGCCCTGGTGAACTGAAGGTTCCCTCAATTCTCTCTTCCACATTTACCACCTCTCAGGTCTGCCTATGTAGAGAGCAGGTTGAACATTCATTCTTACATTGAGCTGAAATTTATCTTTATGGGTTTTCCAACATCTGTTTAGGTATAGAGAGTCACTTCAATCTGTCTAGCAAAGCCTTACAAATAAGTGAAGATGATGGCCGTGTTCCCTACTATTATTCTTTTTCAGGTAAAACAACCTTAGTCTCTTCCTTCTTCTTATGACCTAATTTTGAGTCACATTGACTATTGGGTTCCCCTTCTCTCTGGGTAGTCTTGTTTAACTATGTCTCTCCTTATCAGTTGTGGCACCTACACCTCAGTTAAAATTATAGGTGCTTCCTGTTGTAGGGTGTTGCCTTTTCTAGATCTGGGGTTGAGCACTGTATACTGCTTCCTACTGAACATGCTACCCCTCAGGACACACATAACACATTGCCCTATACTACCTTCATAAAAGTGGTCTGGGGTGTTCAAACCCAGGATCCAATGTCATGCTGGGAAATTTCGCTTTCCTAGATGCAGGCCATCATTTCAACTCAAGAAGTTCCTTTTGAATCATGACTTAATTATTGAAGGAACTGACATTTCCTCTTAGCCACAGATTTGACAGGTATGCCCTCTAGATCTTCATCCAGATCATCAAAGGTGATAACGAGTTAAGCAGGGACAAGGGCACTATGATGAAGGGAACCTAGTTTAAGACTGACATCGGCACAGTAACTATTCAGTGCTCTTTGTACATGATAGTTTAACCTGTTACCTTCCTAACTAAGGTTTCTTGGATCCAATCATATCACTTCATCTTTCCCTCAAGGACATCATTTAAGCCATGACAAATTCGGTGCTTCAATACTAAATATCTACCAGATTGTGGAGTCCGTGAGGACAAGAAATATGTGCGAGTCATCTTTGCATCCTTAAGGACCAGTGCATCTCCTGACACACAGTAAATACTTAATAAATTATCATCATCCAATAAATGAGGAAGATACTGCTAGAGTCTTTGAAGAATTCAAATGTAGGACACAATCTCTGTCTTGAGGAATCTCAGGAAGGTCAGTCTTATGCGTGAATATCGCATTCTTCAAGCTGTGGTTTAAATACCTAACACATGAAACAGGTAATACAATCAATGGAGAGAGAGAGCACACTTGATGGCTCTCAATCTGTGGCTAAGAAGAAATGTCAGTTCCTTCAATAATTAAGTCATGATTCAAAAGGAACTTCTTGGAAGTTCCTGCATGATGGCCTGCATCTAGGAAAGCAAAATTTCCCAGCATGACATTGGATCCTGGGTTTGAACACCCCAGACCACTTTTATGAAGGTAGTATAGGGCAATGTGTTATGTGTGTCCTGAGGGGTAGCATGTTCAGTAGGAAGCAGTATACAGTGCTCAACCCCAGATCTAGAAAAGGCAACACCCTACAACAGGAAGCACCTATAATTTTAACTGAGGTGTAGGTGCCACTTGATGGAGATTAGAGTGTCAGACGTGCTTTCAGAGGAGGAGAATCTGAGGAACTTAAACTTAGTCAAATAGAAATTCCACTCCAGTCCTAAAAATTCTATAATTCCCGACTACAAAAAATGTCTAGGAATAAAAGGAGGGGAAAATTCATCACTTAAATGAATAAATAATGGGTAAAAACACATTGAAAGGCAAGCACAATTTGTCAAGTTGATGTTAAGTGATTATACTTGATAACATCTATTTACCTGAATGGCCAGGGAATAGATTTCTCTCTTTGTACCAAGAGTAAAGGAAGATTCCCTCCGGATCTACTTTTTAATGTTTTTTTAGGCTCTGGTTTCTTCCATGTCGTACTTACAACAGCTGTGGAGTATGTGTATTCTGAGCCTCTTTCAGGCAATAATGGGTCCAGGAATTCTAACCTGGGCAGAACTTAAGAAGTAAAATCTACCTCCCTCATTTTACAGATGGGGCAGCTGAGGACAAGAAAAGTTAAGGGGTTCTTCTAGCTCAGCCTGTTTATACACAGCCCGAGATAGACTCACATCTTTGAAACTCCTATTCTTATCATTTGCAAGAGGAACTTCATCAGAGAATTTCTTGGATAACTGAAGTATAATGTCCAAGTGACCACAGGAACATTAAGAAAGGGATATTATTCTCGAGTATCAGTCCAATCACATAGAAGAAATATCTTTTAAACAAAAATTTCCCACAGTTCTGAAAAATTTAGAGGCTCAGAAAGTGTATGAAGAACGGAATTTAATCCAGTGGGAGCTGGTCAGTGAGTCTCTTGAAGAAGACCGACCAACAAACCCGTTGTCTAGTCCTTGGCCCTTGAAACCTGGGAAGAGATACAAAAGGAAAATCAAAACAGCCTAAGTTGTTCTTCACCTCATTCGATCAAACAGTGTTTTCTGAGAAAGAAAATCATATGGCCTTATTTTTTAGTAGAAGTTGGGAAGGCTGGATGGAAGTCACTGGAATGTCCAGCAATGGTGGCCACGATGGCAGCCTAGAGAAGGTATCAGCTCTGAGGCAGCTCGGCTGGACCAGTGTATAACCCTCATAGGGTTTTAGAAAATGATTTCTATTCAGATGTATCGGAGACACATTGTTTTCCCTCACACCAGTGGCACACTTTGCCCCTCGGTTTCCTAAGTGTTCCTTCACTTTAGCCCTCGTATTTCGGAGACTCACCCTAGGGGTGACATTCCCCTCTCCACACCCAAGATAATTTAGTCATGGAAGCCACTTGCATCTATATATTAAAAATTTTCTACAAGCCTTCTGTTTCAACAGTAGAATCTTGCTTTAAGGTGATAGCAAAACATATGCTTGACATCAAACATTCGAATTGTTTTCATAAAGGCGTCTAAAATTTGTTTGGCCTACTTTTACTAGTGTAGACACCCAACTTCATTCCCGGTTCTTTATTACCAGCCACAGGCTAAATCTCGGACCGTGACGCTCAGCTCTGTAATTAAAGGAGGACCTCACTTGGGTCGCAGATTCAGCAGAGGCCCAGTCGGGCAGGCCCACCAGCTGCGGATTTGCTAACCCAGAGAGCGACCGTGATTGTGGTGCACGGAATTCCTCCCAGTCATTCCCATCTTATTAATGCTTCAGTGTAGCATAAAGCTTCATTCATTATTCATAATAATCCAGTCAGAGGGCACTCAGAGACCTGATAAATTCTCACCTAAGTGACAACGGCTGACAGGGCCTAGGGTTTTATAGCCCTTCTCCTGCCATAGCAAGGTGCTGTGGGCAAAGGTCCAGAATGATCCTCCACTAATGACCAGTGTGATATACGAGCAGCTGCTGATTTCTTGACACCAAGGCTCCTCGGCTGAGGCTCCCACCTGCAAGCTGTGAGCCGGAGATGAATATCTGTCAGACTGTAAAACGCAGGAACAGACCCCAGTGCGGTATATTCTTGGGCATTAACAGGTTAATTCTGAGAGTGGGAACATAAGCATTAAGCCTGAGAAGAAAAGAAGAAAAACCAGCGGCTCAAATCCCACAATGGATTTGGTGTAAATTTGGGATTGTGGCACTGGGCTCCTCTGACGGAGATTCTCAATCCTGTAAACTCTACTTCGTGGCCATCTTCGTGGCTGAATTATCATGATTTTTAAGATCTGATAAACTGGTTTATAAAAATCAATGATGAGATTTTGAAGAACGTTAACTGCAATCTCCATGAAGGGTAAAAACTTTGGACTATTTTAGTTTTAAATGAATTTTGGAACACTGAGAAGAAATAAAATAAAATAAAATGAGGGAAAAAAGCCATCTTTGCTATCACAGGATGTGAGAGAAAAGCTTTCTTTTTTTTTTTTTTTTTTTTTTAAACCAGTCCTACTCTCTTAAAAGCACATATATTATCTTCCTCTCAGTGTTGCAGATTCCAAACAGGCCTAAGTGTGGTTGTCAGCATTTTCCCTCAGCTTTCTGAACTGAGTGATGACCCCTCTGAGGTTCCTCTTAATTCACCTTTTTTTTTTTCCTTTTAATTTTTACATTATGTGTGTGTGTGCTTTACATTATCTCTAAATTTTAAAACTTCTGGAGATTTTTCTTGACTGAAAAAGGAATGGAAGAATGTGAACCGTGGAAAGTCGGGGTCTCAGTAAGCTTCTCTTGGATTCTGGCTGGTGAAGATGTGTGTATTTTATACTTCTGCTATACTAATCAGTATATGTATACTTAAAAGGAACTGTTCATGGGAACAATTCAGCTCTATTGATCACACTACTGTTAAGAAGGGCATTTTTCTAAATAACCTGTGCTGCCTTCTCACCTACTTCACTCTGGAGAAGAGGGTGAACTGGTCAATTTAGGAGGTGAAGGCAGCCATGCGTCTCTCAGCACAGCCTTCTCCTCTCCTTCCAGAAGACCTCCTTTCTCAGCAAGCTGCTGTCTGGTCTGGTCTTCTCTGCAGAACGTCTTGCAGAGGGCAGGCCCTGCTCCTGAGGGAGGCCCAAGCCTGGACAGGCAAGCTCTGGGCCGGCGAGCCTAGGCCTGCTGGGGAGTGGAGCCACATCTTCTGCCTCCGTTTCCATCTGCAACAAAGACTCTAGTGTTATTTCGTTGTGCATTACTGTTTGTCTACTGTTGCTCTGACTTAGAATTCAAGTGGAGAAACCAGTAATATTATTTATTGTTTCTCCTTAAAATCCTAACAGCATCTATGTTAATAATAAGCATTTACAGAGAACTGGAGAGGTACAGATCAGAATATATGAGACATAATTCTGTCCATTGAGCTGATAATCTAGATTTATCACCATAGCAGAGTCTTCTTGATAATTGGTAGGCATGTGCACTTGGATGTAAATGTTACTTAAATTAGGGTAAATGGAAATTGTCAGGAAAGCAACTGAGCTTTAAAGGGAAGCTCTTACCTGAAGAATAAAATATTTCTCTAGTCCTCAGCATAGCATTCTGAATGTCATTGTTTTTTCTACTTGTCTATAATCTTCATGTGTCAGTTTCCATTGTATTCTTGATTCTACTTGAGTAGTGAAGCCTTTTTTTGGGTTATTTTTATATTGTGCCTTATTTGGAAATAAAACCAGTGTGAAAAATACCCCCAAACCACAAAAACAACAAAATGGTGGGAAGCTCTTTGAATTCTAGTGCCAAGGAATAGATTTCTTTTTTCTCTATGGTTAACATGTAGCACTGCTAGACACATAGAAAACCTCTTAAGAATTTTTTTTTTTTTTTTTTTTTTTTTTTTAGTTTTAGAGGTCACTCTTTAAGGAGGATCTCTATTCTATTTTCCCTTTTCTCTTTGCTTATAATAGTCTCCCCAAAGCTATTTGGAGTCATCAGTGCCTTTCCCCTTGTTCTGTTTCAACAATAAAGAAGTAGAATCTATTTCCTTTCCCTTTGAGTTTAGGATGTTCTTGTGGCTTTCTGTAACCAGAATGTGGCAAAAGTCAAGCTGTGTGTGTTCTGGGACTAGACCTTAATGCAGACTGGCCGCTTTCACCTCCTCACTCTTAGAAACCATAGGTGTGAATACTGTAAAAAGCCGGAGACCACCATATTGTGAGGAAGTCCAAGCTAGCCCTGTGGAGAGGTCACCTGAGGAAGCGTTGAGATATTTGCCATGTGAAGGAAGCCTTCTTGGGTTTTTCACCCTGGCCTGTTGAACTACTGAATGCAACTGAGTAACTCACTCCAGCTGACATTAAACGGAGCAGAACGTTCTATGTGAGCTCAGTCAACCTCAGAGTTATGGGCTATTTTTAGTAATCATTGTTATTTTCATCTATGAGGTTATGGGATTTCTTTTTCTTTTCTTTTCTCTTCTTTTCTTTTCTTTTCTTTTTTTCAACACAGAAGGAGAGAGCTAAAGCATCCCTTAGCTTATGCCTACTCTGCCTTTAAAACCAAACTTCAGTTCCAACTGCTACACAAAACGTTTCCTTGATCAGTTGATCAGTCCACATGAAGGAGTGCTTCTTGACATGTCATTCCACTTATGGTTAATATGGCTTAGTTGACATTATTTGCTACAAAGGTTAAGTGACTTTTCTGTGTTGAAGTTTTAAGCCACTAATTAGTTTATATACTTGTTGAAGGCAAGAACTGTTTTTGTCCCTCTCTATACACTCTTTATAGCCTAAGAGTTTAAGTAATGTAGGTATTCAGTAAACTTTACTTCTTAATCATTGATTACTGAAAGAATTTTATAATTTTTTTGTTTTTATAAAAATACATATAAAGTATAAAAAATAAAAAAAATTATATATTTTTTCATCTAAAAAAGATCTCATTGGGGCTGTTGGGTGACTCAGTCGGCTGAGCATCCAACTCTTGATTTTTTTAATCTCAGGTTTATTAGATTGAGCCCCACATGGGACTACATGCCCAGTTGGGAATCTGCTTGAGACTCTCTCCTCCTGCCTCTCTCTTCTGTTCTCTCTCTCTCTCAAATAAATAAATTAATTAAATCTTTTCAAATAATAAAATAAAAAAAGATCTCATTGATTGTTTGTCACAAATATTCTTAAGAAATGTGAGGATAAGTATTCTGACCACCTCTTTTTTTCCCCCTAATAACCCAAACTTCCAAGATAGTAGCACATTCAATTAAAAATATTTTTAAGCTTACTCAGATCTTAGTCTCAATACACCCTTGTCCTTAACCATTTTCAAAGATTTTTGTCTGAGACTTTTGTGTCTACTTGTTGTTTTTAATACCAAAAAAAAAAGGACTAAACAATTCTCTAGAGAGAAAAGAGACTTTAAAGTCTAAAGGAATATTCTTGAATTCTTGACAAGGATATTTCACTGCTTTTTTAGAAAGATAAACAATGAAACACTACAATAGAGAAAACATTGATTTCTTCCAAGAGATTCTTTGTAGATTTATGTTTTGTCTGAAATTCTGAAGACTTCTGATCCTTTGGTGGAGGAAGGAAACAACACATTGTCGGAGCACATGTGTTTTAATTCCCTTAAGAATTTTTATGGACTTTATGTCCCGCAGGGTCCAAATAGACACATTAAACAGGGAAAATTCTCTTTCTCATTCTGTCCTCTTCCCTCATTTATTAGTCTAATTAATTTATTTTAATAAAGAAAACTGCATTCTTGTTCAGTCAGAGCCCCAGGCCATCAAGGCTGGGAATTCTTGTTTTCAGCTGTTTCCTTTAGCATTTCCTGGCATGGCAGCAATAACCCCTTTGGTTTTTTTTTTTTTTTTTTTTTTTTTCTGCGCAGGAGGGAAAGTGTCTTCTGTGCAGAAATTCTATCCCTTCACAAAATAAGTAGAAAAAAAGCATGCTCCTTCTCTGGAAGTAAAGGCTAAGAATGTTTTAGTAAGGAATTTTACTGGGAATTTCTTGAGAGAAGATGCTGCCCTTTCTGTCTTGGAGCTAGCCCCCTGTGTAGCAGTAGAGTAGCTGGGAGAGAAAAACCTTGGGGCTGAAGCTACTGCTCAGCAGCAGGGTCATTCTGTCTTTCTCAAGCCTAAAGGATAACAGTTACGAATGAGGGCTCTCACTGAGCAAACAGACCCTTGATTGGCAAATGGGTTGCTTTCTGGACATTTGTCACTGACAGAACATGGCTTTGGTGGGTTCTTATGCTTGATTAGGGGTTGAAAATGGCATGAGCATACTGTGTGATACTCAGCCCAGCCTCATCAAGGACAACTCAGTTTGCTGGGTTTCTTCCGTGTCTTGCTTATTATGAACCAACTTTCCCAGCTCATCATTGATAGTCTTTTGTGGCTATTGAGTGGACACAGACTTTCATTTCAAATCCTGTAGCAAAAGAAGATAAAAATAATAGAAATATTTCTTTTGGAAAGTCCCTAGGCCTGCCTGCAGGTGCAGAAGGGGCTGGTTTCATTTTACTTTATCAAATCAAGTGCGATATCTGCCCATAAATCCAAGCTTGAGTTCCTTTCATGGCAGGTCATAAGTACAGTGGTTCACACTTCATGTTTGTGGATGGGGGTCACTTTCTCAACAAATTCTCATTTTCCCAGTCCTTGCCTTGGGCTAATAGTTAGTTACAAAGCTCAATCTCAAAAATGTCAAACCTAATGAAAAGAAAGTGGAATCATAAAAGAGAAAGATGGCTGCAGTTACCACCCTGGGTCCCTCTCACTCAGGCTTTGTAGATCCATCAACCAGTTAGAAGGGCAGGCTACTGCCTCTACAGCTCTGGCTACCATTGCCTCCCTAGTATCACTGGGGTACTATTCGTCAAAGAACACTTCTGGAAGAACAATATAGCAAGACCTGGCTGCTGAGTAGCAAAAGAAATCAAACCATGTTTCCACATTCCTCAGTCTATTCACCGCAGCATTTAAATCCATCACAAGTGTTAAAAGCTATGAACTTTTAATTTATAGAGCAGATGGCCTACAGTCCTTGTAGGCGGGGATGCCTGGATTACAGGAAGGCCAATGCAAAAGGGCAGGAGGAAAGATTATGAGGGCCTCTTAGAGTTTTAAGTAGCTATCTCACTTTTCTAACCCAGATCTGGCCATGGCGAGGAAGCTAGAACCCGCAGAAAGCATGCAATGATGTAGATCTCTGGGACTTAAAAGAAATGAGCTATAGTTGTCTCGACCGGAAGACAACAGAATCATAAAAGCATCTTCTCCCTCCCTGCTTTCCTGTTCCCTCCTTCTTTCTCCCTTTCTTCCTCCCTCCTTTCCTTCCTTCTTTCTTCCCATCTTTCCTTCTTTCTGTCTGATATGTATTTTCTGAACATCTGTTATGCACCTGGCCTAGTACTATGTATGTGGTCTGTAATAGAAAATAGAGACCGTCCTTACCCTCATGGAGCTTAGGTTTTCGGTGGGAAGACATATTATGTTTTAGCTGGGAAGGCATATTTAAGAAAATATTCACAAATACGTATAGAACTATTACTGTGGTATGTGCTGTAGGAAGAGGAACAGAACATGGGGCCATGCACTTATATAATAAATTAATGGAGTGACTGACCTGTAGCTCCTGAGAACTGTCGTGAAAACCCGCCTCTAGGTGTCCAGTCTTAGAATCTCAAAGTCATGCTTAGAAAGGAAGATTATATATTCACTGTTAAAATTCAGAGTTGAATTAGACCCCTGGAAGGGTTTCTGTTGCTCTCCTGGAAACTCGATTCACGTTCTACCTGATATTTGATCCCTAATCTCAATATGTTCAAAACAAATATCATAAAAAAAAAATTCATGCCTTTTCAAAACAATATCATTGGGAGATAACAATTATTTGGAAAATGTAACCGGTGGTAAAGAACAGACATACTTTATAGGAATTAATAATAATGCTAAATTATGACAAAATAGGGGCTTGGGAAACCTCATTTATTCAGCTGGTTACATAATGCTTCCTTACATGAATACGCCTGGTGGTGGTCATGTTGTTGTCTCCTAGAGGCTCAGTGTAGGAGGTGAGGGTCCCAGGGGATCTGCTGACTTACGACTTAGACTCAGAGTCCTTTCTTGGGCATTTGCAAGGCTGTTTTCATTCACTGAACGTTCCTGAGCATGCTGTATGTTGCAAGTGCAGTCCTAGATTCTGGAAACACAAAAGCGAACAGAAAGGCATGACCCCTGCCCCCATGTAGTTATATTCTAGTTAGACCATAAAAAAGACCAATAATAAACTATATAATGTGTTAAATGTAGACTGTCAGGAAATTATGCTCCATGAGCATTAATTAAATGTGAAATTAATTAAATGTGAAAAGAGCATTTCATATTTCTGTACTCTCAGGGCATTCCTAGCAGAAATTACTGGTAACCTGGCTTAAAAGCATGGAGGAATAGCAGCTATGGAGACGGAGACTTCTGGAGAGATAGAGAACCACTTATCTTCCCACCTTGACACCACTGACTTATATTCTTTGGACAATGAAACCAACCTGGACCCATCTGCTTATACTTTAAGGTGGTCTAAACCCAAGAATCTTCCCTTTTGCTCTCCAGAAAGGACTTGTCTGCATTCCAGGGTAGAGATTGCTGTTTTGCCATTTCTGAAGGTGAAGAGGGGGCAGTTAGAGCCTGCTGCGCTATAAGCTCTAATTTTTCCAATTCCTGAGTTCCTCTATGGAACAAACCCTAATATACATGAGATGGCAAGAAGACCCGATCATGTCTCCCTATGGGGAACAGACATAACATCTTCTGTGAGTGTAGTGGGTAGAATGCTATATCCTAAAATGCTGGGTCCACATACTAATCCTAGGATCTGTGAATATTATCTTGTCTGGAAAGAGATGTAATTAAATTAAGGATCTTGACAGGAAGAGTTTGTCCTGGGTTATCTGGATGGGCCCAAAAGCAATCACACGTATCCTTACAAGAAAGAGGCAGAGGGAGTTTAGAGATAGACCCACAGAGAAGGGGAGGAGGCAACGTGACCCGGAAGCAGAGATTAGAGTGATCTGGTTGCAACATAAGGATGCCTGGAGCCATCAGAAGCTGAAAGAAGCAGATAACCTGTTCTCCCCTAGAGCTTTCAGAGGGATTGCGGCCCTGCCAACACCTCAAGTTTGGATTCATGTCCTCTTAACCTCTGAGAGAATAAAATTTCATTGTTTTAAATTAACAACTTTGTCATAATTTGTTACGGGAACTGCAAGGCAGCACATATAGTGAGTAAGTAAGTTTGTCTTGAATTCAGAGTTTTATTAGTTGGTTAGCGTATGTTTATAAATCTGTACACACACACACATGCACACACACATGCACACATGCACATGTGCACACGTTTACAAACTATATGTATGTGTATGTGCATATATATATATATATATACACACTCTGAAAGTAGGTTAACATCTCAGATCATTCTTACTTTTGGAATTAACATTGGCAAACTATGAAAAATAATAAAGCAAGGAAAGAGACTAGGGTTGGTAGGGTTATTTTTTTTTTTTTTTTTTTTTTTTTTTATTTTTTATAAACATATATTTTTTATATACATATATTTTTATCCCCAGGTCTGTGAATCACCAGGTTTACACACTTCACAGCACTCACCAAATCACATACCCTCCCCAATGTCCATAATCCCACCCCCTTCTCCCCAACCCCCTCCCCCCGGCAACCCTCAGTTTGTTTTGTGAGATTAAGAGTCACTTATGGTTTGTCTCCCTCCCAATCCCATCTTGTTTCATTTATTCTTCTACCCACTTAAGCCTCCATGTTGCATCACCACTTCCTCATATCAGGGAGATCATATGATAGTTGTCTTTCTCTGCTTGACTTATTTCGCTAAGCATGATACGCTCTAGTTCCATCCATGTTGTTGCAAATGGCAAGATTTCATTTCTTTTGATGGCTGCATAGTATTCCATTGTGTATATATACCACATCTTCTTGATCCATTCATCTGTTGATGGACATCTAGGTTCTTTCCATAGTTTGGCTATTGTGGACATTGCTGCTATAAACATTCGGGTGCATGTGTCCCTTTGGATCACTACATTTGTATCTTTAGGGTAAATACCCAATAGTGCAATTGCTGGGTCATAGGGCAGTTCTATTTTCAACATTTTGAGGTACCTCCATGCTGTTTTCCAGAGTGGCTGCACCAGCTTGCATTCCCACCAACAGTGTAGGAGGGTTCCCCTTTCTCCGCATCCTCGCCAGCATCTGTCATTTCCTGACTTGTTGATTTTAGCCATTCTGACTGGTGTGAGGTGATATCTCATTGTGGTTTTGATTTGTATTTCCCTGATGCCAAGTGATATGGAGCACTTTTTCATGTGTCTGTTGGCCATCTGGATGTCTTCTTTGCAGAAATGTCTGTTCATGTCTTCTGCCCATTTCTTGATTGGATTATTTGTTCTTTGGGTGTTGAGTTTGCTAAGTTCTTTATAGATTCTGGACACTAGTCCTTTATCTGATATGTCGTTTGCAAATATCTTCTCCCATTCTGTCAGTTGTCTTTTGATTTTGTTAACTGTTTCCTTTGCTGTGCAAAAGCTTTTGATCTTGATGAAATCCCAGTAGTTCATTTTTTCCCTTGCTTCCCTTGCCTTTTGCGTTGTTCCTAGGAAGATGTTGCTGCGGCAGAGGTCGAAGAGGTTGCTGCCCGTGTTCTCCTCAAGGATTTTGATGGATTCCTTTCGTACATTGAGGTCCTTCATCCATTTTGAGTCTATTTTTGTGTGTGGTGTAAGGAAATGGTCCAATTTCATTTTTCTGCATGTGGCTGTCCAATTTTCCCAGCACCATTTATTGAAAAGGCTGTCTTTTTTCCATTGGACATTCTTTCCTGCTTTGTCGAAGATTAGTTGACCATAGAGTTGAGGGTCTATTTCTGGGCTCTCTATTCTGTTCCATTGATCTATGTGTCTGTTTTTGTGCCAGTACCATGCTGTCTTGATGATGACAGCTTTGTAATAGAGCTTGAAGTCCGGAATTGTGATGCCACCAACGTTGGCTTTCTTTTTCAATATCCCTTTGGCTATTCGAGGTCTTTTCTGGTTCCATATAAATTTTAGAATTATTTGTTCCATTTCTTTGAAAAAGATGGATGGTACTTTGATAGGAATTGCATTAAATGTGTAGATTGCTTTAGGTAGCATAGACATTTTCACAATATTTATTCTTCCAATCCAGGAGCATGGAACATTTTTCCATTTCTTTGTGTCTTCCTCAATTTCTTTCATGAGTACTTTATAGTTTTCTGAGTATAGATTCTGTGTCTCTTTGGTTAGGTTTATTCCTAGGTATCTTATGGTTTTGGATGCAATTGTAAATGGGATTGACTCCTTAATATCTCTTTCTTCTGTCTTGCTTTTGGTGTAGAGAAATGCAACTGATTTCTGTGCATTGATTTTATATCCTGACACTTTACTGAATTCCTGTATAAGTTCTAGCAGTTTTGGAGTGGAGTCTTTTGAGTTTTCCACATATAGTATCATATCATCTGCGAAGAGTGATAATTTGACTTCTTCTTTGCCGATTTGGATGCCTTTAATTTCCTTTTGTTGTCTGATTGCTGAGGCTAGGACCTCTAGTACGATGTTGAATAGCAGTGGTGATAATGGACATCCCTGCCGTGTTCCTGACCTTAGCGGAAAAGCTTTCAGTTTTTCTCCATTGAGAATGATATTTGCGGTGGGTTTTTCATAGATGGCTTTGATGATATTGAGGTATGTGCCCTCTATCCCTACACTTTGAAGAGTTTTGATCAGGAAGGGATGTTGTACTTTGTCAAATGCTTTTTCAGCATCTATTGAGAGTATCATATGGTTCTTGTTCTTACTTTTATTGATGTGTTGTATCACATTGACTGATTTGCGGATGTTGAACCAACCTTGCAGCCCTGGAATAAATCCCACTTGGTCGTGGTGAATAATCTTTTTAATGTACTGTTGAATCCGATTGGCTAGTATTTTGTTGAGTATTTTCGCATCTGTGTTCATCAAGGATATCGGTCTATAGCTCTCTTTTTTGGTGGGATCCTTGTCTGGTTTTGGGATCAAGGTGATGCTGGCCTCATAAAATGAGTTTGGAAGTTTTCCTTCCATTTCTATTTTTTGGAACAGTTTCAGGAGAATAGGAATTAGTTCTTCTTTAAATGTTTGGTAGAATTCCCCCGGGAAGCCGTCTGGCCCTGGGCTTTTGTTTGTTTGGAGATTTTTAATGACTGTTTCAATCTCCTTACTGGTTATGGGTCTGTTCAGGCTTTCTATTTCTTCATGGTTCAGTTGTGGTAGTTTATATGTTTCTAGGAATGCATCCATTTCTTCCAGATTGTCAAATTTATTGCCGTAGAGTTGCTCATAGTATGTTCTTATAATAGTTTGTATTTCCTTGGTGTTAGTTGTGATCTCTCCTCTTTCATTCATTATTTTATTTATTTGGGTCCTTTCTCTTTTCTTTTTGATAAGTCGGGCCAGGGGTTTATCAATTTTATTAATTCTTTCAAAGAACCAGCTCCTAGTTTCGTTGATTTGTTCTATTGTTTTTTTGGTTTCTATTTCATTGATTTCTGCTCTGATCTTTATGATTTCTCTTCTCCTGCTGGGCTTAGGGTTTCTTTCTTGTTCCTTCTCCAGCTCCTTTAGGTGTAGGGTTAGGTTGTGTACCTGAGACCTTTCTTGTTTCTTGAGAAAGGCTTGTACCGCTATATATTTTCCTCTCAGGACTGCCTTTGTTGTGTCCCACAGATTTTGAACCGTTGTATTTTCATTATCATTTGTTTCCATGATTTTTTTCAATTCTTCTTTAATTTCCCGGTTGACCCATTCATTCTTTAGAAGGATACTGTTTAGTCTCCATGTATTTGGGTTCTTTCCAAACTTCCTTTTGTGGTTGAGTTCTAGCTTTAGAGCATTGTGGTCTGAAAATATGCAGGGAATGATCCCAATCTTTTGATACCGGTTGAGTCCTGATTTAGGACCGAGGATGTGATCTATTCTGGAGAATGTACCATGTGCACTAGAGAAGAATGTGTATTCTGTTGCTTTGGGATGAAATATTCTGAATATATCTGTGATGTCCATCTGGTCCAGTGTGTCATTTAAGGCCTTTATTTCCTTGCTGATCTTTTGCTTGGATGACCTGTCCATTTCAGTGAGGGGAATATTAAAGTCCCCTACTATTATTGTATTGTTGTTTATGTGTTTCTTTGATTTTGTTATTAATTGGTTTATATAGTTGGCTGCTCCCACGTTGGGGGCATAGATATTTAAAATTGTTAAATCTTCTTGTTGGACAGACCCTTTGAGTATGATATAGTGTCCTTCCTCATCTCTTATTACAGTCTTTGGCTTAAAATCTAATTGATCTGATATAAGGATTGCCACTCCTGCTTTCTTCTGATGTCCATTAGCATGGTAAATTCTTTTCCACCCCCTCACTTTAAATCTGGAGGTGTCTTCGGGCTTAAAATGTGTTTCTTGGAGGCAACATATAGATGGGTTTTGTTTTTTTATCCATTCTGATACCCTGTGTCTTTTGACAGGGGCATTTAGCCCATTCACATTCAGGGTAACTATTGAGAGATATGAATTTAGTGCCATTGTATTGCCTGTAAGGTGACTGTTACTGTATATGGTCTCTGTTCCTTTCTGATCTACCACTTGTAGGCTCTCTCTTTGCTTAGAGGACCCCTTTCAAGATTTCCTGTAGAGCTGGTTTGGTATTTGCAAATTCTTTCAGTTGTTGTTTGTCCTGGAAGCTTTTAATCTCTCCTTCTATTTTCAATGATAGCCTAGCTGGATATAGTATTCTTGGCTGCATGTTTTTCTCGTTTAGTGCTCTGAAAATATCATGCCAGCTCTTTCTGGCCTGCCAGGTCTCTGTGGATAAGTCAGCTGCCAATCTAATATTTTTACCATTGTATGTTACAGACTTCTTTTCCCGGGCTGCTTTCAGGATTTTCTCTTTGTCATTGAGACTTGTAAATTTTACTATTATGTGACGGGGTGTGGGCCTATTCTTATTTATTTTGAGGGGCATTCTCTGAACCTCCTGAATTTTGATGCTTGTTCCCTTTGCCATATTGGGGAAATTCTCCCCAATAATTCTCTCCAGTATACCTTCTGCTCCCCTCTCACTTTCTTCTTCTTCTGGAATCCCAATTATTCTAATGTTGTTTCGTCTTATGGTGTCACTTATTTCTCGAATTCTCCCCTCGTGGTCCAGTAGCTGTTTGTCCCTCTTTTGCTCAGCTTCTTTATTCTCTGTCATTTGGTCTTCTATATCACTAATTCTTTCTTCTGCCTCATTTATCCTAGCAGTGAGAGCCTCCATTTTTGATTGCACCTCATTAATAGCTTTTTTGATTTCAACTTGGTTAGATTTTAGTTCTTTTATTTCTCCAGAAAGGGCTTTTATATCTCTCGAGAGGGTTTCTCTAATATCTTCCATGCCTTTTTCGAGCCCGGCTAGAACCTTGAGAATTGTCATTCTGAACTCTAGATCTGACATATTACCGATGTCTGTATTGATTAGGTCCCTAGCCTTCGGTACTGCCTCTTGTTCTTTTTTTTGTGGTGAATTTTTACGTCTTGTCATTTTGTCCAGATAAGAGTAAATGAAGGGGCAAGTAAAATACTAAAAGGGTGGCAACAACCCCAGGAAAATATGCTTTAGCCAAATTAGAAGAGATCCAAAATCGTGAGTGGGGAGAAAGGGGATAAAAAGAGGTTCAAAAAGGAAGAAAGAAAAAAGAAAAAAAAAAAAAAAAAAAGAAAAGAATTTTTTTTTTTTTTTTAAAAAAGAAAACACCTAAGAAAAATGTAAAAATATATATATATATATATTAGATAAACTAGTAAAAAATCGTTAAAAAAGAAAAAGGTAACAGTTAAAAAAAAAAAAAAAATTTTACCCGAAGGCGAGAAAAAAAAAAAAAAATGAAAAAGAAAAAATTAAATTAACTGCAAGACTAAAAAAAATCACAGGAAAAAAGCCATGAGTTCCGTGCTTGGCTTTCTCCTCCTCTGGAATTCTGCTGCTCTCCTTGGTATTGAAACCGCACTCCTTGGTAGGTGAGCTTGGTCTCGGCTGGATTTCTTGTTGATCTTCTGGGGGAGGGGCCTGTTGTAGTGATTTTCAAGTGTCTTTGCCCCAGGCGGAATTACACCGCCCTTACCCGGGGCCGGGGTGAGTAATCCGCTCGGGTTTGCTTTCAGGAGCTTTTGTTCCCTGAGCGCTTTCCGTAGAGTTCCAGAGGACGGGAATACAAATGGCGGCCTCCTGGTCTCCGGCCCGGAGGAGCCGAGAGCCCAGGGCCCCACTCCTCAGTGCGCCCTCAGAGAACAGCGCCCAGTTACTCCCGTCTGCCTGACCTCCGGCCGCGCTCCGAGCTCACCGAGCCTGCGACCGGTTCAAGGTAACACGGAGCTGCGAGCTTACTGTCGGCTCTGTCTCTGTAGCCGGCTTTCCCGTTCCAATACCCGCAAGCTCTGCGACACTCAGACACCCCCGATCCTTCTGTGACCCTGCGGGACCTGAGGCCACGCTGACCCCGCGTGGGCTTCGCTCCGGTTTAGCCTCTGGAGCGATGTCCCTCCGCGGAACAGACTTTTAAAAGTCCTGATTTTGTGCGCGGTTGCTCCGCCGCTTGCCGGGAGCCGGCCCCTCCCCCCGGGGTCTATCTTCCCGTCGCTTTGGATTCACTTCTCCGCCGGTCCTACCTTTCAGAAAGTGGTTGTTTTTCTGTTTCCAGAATTGCTGTTCTTCTTCTCTTCGATCTGCCGATGGATTTTCAGGTGTTTGCAATCTTTAGATAAGCTATTTAGCTGATCTCCGGCTAGCTGAAGCAGTCTCAGCTTGCTACTTCTCCGCCATCTTGACTCCTCCCCCTGGTAGGGTTATTTTTAAGCAGGGTGTTCACACAAGACCTTCTTGAGGAGATGACAGAGTCCTGAGGAGTTTGTGTAAATTTCCAGTAGGTGGCATCATGCCATGTTTCTCTGATGTCTGAGCGTATTAGTTCCAACTCTGGTCCCGTGCCAGCAGATTATTGGTCTCTAGTCTCTTGCACCCTTTGTCCTCAAAGAAATCCTATTTCCTAAATCTTTCAGAAATGGAGAAAATACATTCAAATCTTTTAATGTTCAGCACAAGTTCCTCCCAAAGGTTGATAATAATGAGGACATCATTGGGGATGCTGGGTGGCTCAGTGGGTTAGGCTGCTGCCTTCAACTCAGATCATGATCTTAGGGTCCTGGGATCGAGTCCTGCATCAGGCTCCTTGCTCGGCAGGGAGCCTGCTTCTCTCTCCGCCTCTGCCTGCCTCTCTGCCTCTTGTGTGCTTTTTTTCTCTCTCTTTCTGACAAATAAATAAATAAATAAATAAAGTCTTTAAAAAAATAATGAGGACATTGTATTTTCTGGCATCTAGTGCTACCTGTATAAGCACAACTCCTCTTAAGAGGTGGCAAATTCCATATTATCAGCCATAGAATGATATAATGGATGAAATTTCTCTCTACATGTCAGCAAATTCATTTCAGGATTGTGAAAGAATATAAATTATGGTTCATAAGTTTTAACTGTGGGAGAAATAGGCAGGATATGGCTGGAGCCTATAGTGAGGCATGGAGAGAGCCCTAGAGACTCAGATATGGGTGTTTAGCATAAAGGCATTCAAATGAGCGGGTCATGATTCTACCGTAAGAAGAAAAAAATCATTGGAAGAGAATGACCTCAAAACAGAAAACTGCCTATTTTATACAACTTTGATTTGAATAAATTCTCTGTTGTCGTAACTAACACCAAGGTTTGTGAAAATAGCCCTTGTCTTTCTGGAGGCCTGTTGAATAAACAACTTCTTTGCTTGCTTGGATTTTCAGCCAGCCTAGTAACAATTGCTAGTATTACTAGATTGTCAACCATAAGTGCTAAGACCCGCAGACTGGAGAGTTGGGAGAACAACAGCGTGATTCTGGCGTAGTCCAGCAGAGATCATTCCTATAAATTCAGTGTATACAAATGTTCATAATTTGGTGAGATGGAAGCCTGTACAGAGTTCTAGGACCTGATCCTTGCATCTATAATCTGGTCAGAGAATCAGATGACATTACTTAATTTGTGTACAAATTATCCCACGTGGTTCTTGATCTAGCTAAGGCTGCCTGCAAATACACACACACACACACACACACACACACACACACTACTGCTCACCTCAACTAAAGCCTTCTGTTGAGACCTTTATAATTTGGAGTGAACAAGGCCTTACAATGATTTGACAAAACAGCACCCTTCCTCTGTGAATCTGGTAGTTACTCTGGTAAGGGCACCTCAGCTGGAAGTTGCTTTTGGCAAAGCTCTTCCTTTGTGTCACCTGTCACACAACTGTGAAATGCCGACTGATTTATCCACCACCCAACAAAGCTGAAGCTCTCAGAACTGCTGCCCACATTCAGGATCATCATTTCTGTGCCAGATTCTGATGAGTTTTAGCTTTGAAGTAGATCTGAAAATGCCGTTTCTCCAGGCCAATGTAGGAGTGCTCCAGAGAGCTTAGCAGAATGTTTTTGCAGGGAAGAAAAAGGGGAGAAACCTGGAATTAATCTAAAAACACCTTTTATATTTCTGAAGCACAGTGATAAAATTTTTGTGGTAAAAATGGTATGAACTTCCACACTGGGGTCAATGAAGAAGTTGGAAAGACACAGCCAAGGCTCAGGGGCTGAAAGTTGACCTTCTTGTTGTCATTTACCATGTTCCATCACTTTTATGAAAAAACAAAACAAAACAAAACAAAACAAAACAAAATGCTGTGTTTTTGCTTTAAATGCACACTACAGTGGCAACATCTCTTGATCATAGCTCTGTGTCTGTCTTCATGATCGCAGAGTTTTCATGAAGAGTCTGTCTTCATGATTGTAGAGTTTTCCATTTGTTATGGTATTATTTTAAGCACCCCACTTACTTTTTTAACTCCTCACAAAAGCCTTACAAAGTAGGTGTCTTTGAAGTTAACTATTCCCCATTTTAAAGATGAGGAAACAGAGGCAAGGAGACGTTGAGTGACTTGCCCAAGGTGATACAGCTGGTTAGTGGTGGAGCTAACATTTGACATGAACCCATCCTTCCAACCACAGCACTATACTACCACTCATACTGGTGAACAATAGATATGAGTTCAATGCATGAATGAATTCTTACACTGAGTGTCTTGGTTACATTTAGATCTGGCCCTATCCAACACTTTTATAGAAACTGATTTTATAGGAATGGACATTGGGTACTGTGATTAAAAAAAACAAGCTACTAGGAACTTCAAAGTTGGGAAATAAAATAATAATGCTGTACTTACGTATAATGAGGATGGTATCACATACTACACTGGGTTGTTGTGAGGATACATAAGACTACAATGTTTAACCAGGCGTCTGGTCATATAACAGATGTTCAGTAAGTATTTCTTCTTTCTCGTTTTCCACAAAAAAGACCCGAGAGATCATAAACTATACAAATAGCAATATATGATCAACTTGGGAAATTAGTGCATTTTATTAATATTTTCTTATAAGTAGGTATTTATCTTAACCTTAACTCAGCTGAATTCTAAAGAATACTGGTTTGTGCTTTATCATCAACAGATCTATGCTCTCAAGTGACCATGAATGTTCCACCACACAGTGTTGCCAAAAGCTCAAAAGCTTTTCAGGGGATTGCCTATAGGAAAAATTCCATAATTAGTCCCGATAAGCTTATCTCATACCTAGATAATCAGAGATCCTCACTCTTCAACCGTCTTGGATGTGTCCTTATGGAATTAAGGTTGTTATTTTTTTTGTCTTTAGCTTCTATTTGGGGATGATACAAATAGCATCACAGTAAAAATAATTTTTTAAAAAATTAACTTTTTGAGGTATGATTCACAGAAGATGTACACCTTCTAATTGTATGATATGATGAATTTGACACATGTATAAACTTGTATAACTAACACAAGTTTAGTCCAGAGGACATTTGCGTTGCTCCCAAAAGCTCTCCATGCCTCTTTGCAGTCATTTTCCTCGGCCCCCAGCCCTGAACTGCTGCCTGATATTACAGGTGACTTGTCTTTTCTGTAATTTTATATAAATGGGATAATATGTTGCATTTTTTTTTTTTGAGTGTCCCTGATGTTTTTGTATTTCACTTAGCAAAATATTTTGGAGATCCATCCATATTATTGGATGTATCAGTGATTGTTTCTTCATTTTTTTCTTTCTTTTTAAAGATTTTATTTATTTATTTGACAGAGAGATCACAAGTAGGCAGAGAGGCAGGCAGAGAGAGAGAGGGAAGCAAGCTCCCCAATGAGCAGAGAGCTCGATGCGGGGCTCCATTCCAGGACCCTGAGATCATAACCTGAGCCAAAGACAGAGACCTAACCCACTGAGCCACCTAGGTGACCCAATGGTTGTTTCTTTTACTGCTAGGTAGTCCCCCATCGCATGCATATGCCAGTTAGTTGGTCCATTCACTAGCTGACGGACATTTGGGTTGTTTATAGTTTCTGATTATTATCAATGACACCGTCTAGGACATTTGTGCAGAAACCTTTCTGGGAGCATATGTTTATAATTCCTTGAATAAATACCTAGGAATGAAACTGCTGACTTTGGATTCTAACTCAAGCAAAGCAACTATAAAAAGATGTTTATTAGAAGCAGAAGAGAGTATATGGAATACAATGGTTTGTGTAAAAAGAGCAGGCAAATATGAACATGTATACCTCTTTGTCTGCATTTCAAAAGGAAGAATGAAATGATAAATCAAATATTAATAAAACTGATTATGAATGTAGAAGCAGAAAGTACCAAGCTAGAGTTCTCTGTGTTTCATTTTGTATCTTTGGGTATGGAACCACTTAATGTTTTATGGAGTTAAAATCAAATCAATCAAATCAAAACCAAAAATTTTCTCCCAAATCAAAAATTCATCAAAGCAACTGAACCTAACTGTATAGCAAGTTGCTACAATAACGACACATGGAATAATTATTTCAAGTTGTTTTAAAACAGTATTTTTTTTCTAAAGATTTTACTTATTTTATTTGGGAGAGAGCAAGAGAGAGCATGAGGGGGTGAGGGACACAGGGAGAAGCAGACTCCCTGCTAAGCAGGGAGCCCCACATGGGACTCCATCCCAGCACCCCAGGATCATGACCTGAGGCGAAGGCAGATGCTGAACTGACTGAGCTAACAAGGGACCCCTTTAAAATAGTATTTTAACTGTACAGACCTAAGACAAAAGAAAAAAACAAACAAGAAGCTCCAGTTAGAGGGCTTACTGTTAGTGTTAGTGTTCATCTTGTTATTTTGGAAAAATACATATCACAATACAACAAATAATTGTTGTAATATTTTCAGAAATCCTAGTTTTCAGAATAAGAGAAATAAAATCAATTATAAAATACAGTCTTTAAGTAAAATATAATTCTTGATATAAATTGAAAATATTAGAATGAACTCAGGATTTATTTTTATCTTTATCAAAAGTATTAATTCTTATTTCTATGCATCGAAAGGCCTATGATTAGTAGGAGGATCATAGCAACAAATATCTCTAATGCAGAGATTATGATCCCTTAATATGATGTTATGTGAAGGAAATCAAGGATTCCTGGAAAAATGGCTGATTCCAAATCAGGAACAGGAAGTGCACAAACTAAACCTACTTGATAGCAAGGAAGCTATCAAAACTATTGGAATAATGCAAAACAAAACAACACAAAACAACACAAAAGGATGCATAGCCAACTGAAGGGACTTTTACTGGCCCAAGATGGGTAATTTCGTCATCAAGAAGAAAAATACCTGTAAAGGATTGATCTGACCAAATATATAAAGGTTTATGAATTCATAATAATCCTCAAAAACAAAACAAAATCTAATTGATTGAGTTTAGTATTTGCTGAGATAAGGAGTTATAGGGTAAACATGATAAAGTGCAAGTTTCAGACATTTGCCTTACCTTTTCCTTGGGCTGTTTTTCAGTGTAAACAATACTTAAGAAGAGAATGTTCTTATTTATAAAAGAATTGCAACTAGGGGTGCCTGGGTGGCTCAGTTTTAAGCATCTGCCTTCCGCTCAGGTCATGATCCCAGGGTTCTGGGATGGAGCCCCACATGAGGCTCCCTGCTTAGCGGGAAGCCTGCTTCCCCCTCTTTTCTCTTCCTCTGCTTGTGTTCCCTCTCTCCCTGTGTTTCTCTCTGTCAAATAAATAAATAAAATCTTAAAAAAAAAAAAAAAGAATTGCAGCTCAAGTAAAAAAATAAGGGACTCCAAATGAGCAGTGACACAACAGAAACATCTGATGTGATACAATATATACGCAATACAGCACCATCTTTGAAGTAACTTTTTGCCAAAATGTTCAACCTGAATCTAATCAAAGTTTTAAATATAATGAGTAGCTTACAAGCAACATAAGAACTAATGAAACATGTTAAACAATACCATGAGGACATAATTGGCCAAATTTAGAATGTGGGAATTGCTATGGGAAAATAGACCAGTTTTTTTTCAATGAATAAACATTAATTCAAATGGTCTGTTATTATAGGCTTAAAAGGCATATCAACCGACCGTGTGGATTTTGGATTCTGATTCGAACAAACCAAGTATGAAGAGACATTTCTGTGGGGTGCCTCTGTCGTGCAGTCGGTTAAGTGTTTGCCTCTGGCTGGGGTCATGATCCCAGGGTCCTGAGATCGAGCCCCACCTCAGGCTCTCTGCTCAACAGGGAGTGTGCTTCTTCCTCTCCCTCTGCTTGCTGCTCCCCCTGCTTGTGTTCTTTCTCTCTCTGTGTCAAGTAAATAAATAAAATCTTAAAAAAAAAAAGAGAGACACACATTTTTGAGAATTTGGAGAAAAGGGAGTACATGCATTAGATTACATTAAGGAATTGCTATAATTTGGAAGAGGAGTTTGAAAATGGCTTTGATGAAAAAAGATTTTATCTGTTAGAGATAAAACAAATAGATGAAGAAAATAAGGCTAAATGTTAACAATTATTAAATTTAGGTGATGAGTATTTGGAATATGCTGTGTTCAATACACTGTACTTCCTACTTTTCTGTATTTTTTAAATTTGCCATTATAAAAGTCTAAAAATAAATACAAAATAGTTTTATATATCTATATTTGTATTTATTGGACAATTATAGATTAAAGCTACAGCATCATTGAAAGGATTTAAACTAGTTAAATCGTTTAATCCATTAATAAAACTATAATGTTCAGTGTTGGTAAGTATGTTGCAAGATGGACATTCTCTTATGCTGTTGGTAAAATCTAAATTTAATTGTAGACAAGCAAAATTTCTGGAAAACAAGTGGGAAACACAAGTCTTTTTTTCTTTTTTTTAAGATTTTATTTATTTATTCGTCAGAGAAAGAGAGAGAGAGAGAGCACGTCAGCAAGAAGAGCAGCAGGAAGAGGGGAAAGCAGACTCCCCTCTGAACAAGGAGCCCTATGCAAGGCCAGATCCCAGGACCTGGGGACCATGACCTGAGCTGAAGGCAGAGACACTTAATTGACTGAGCCACCCAGGCGTATCAGGAAATACAAGTCTTAAAAAAATTCATACTTTCTCCCTTTGTGAATAGGTGCTTATTTGTGCTTTTATTAGTTATTCATTTTGTTAGTTCCATACATTCATATGTAGGATTAGAGTATCACTTTATGGAATCAAATTCCATCAACGTAAAATCTGCAGTGTTTAAATATGCCAGACTAAGAAGCACTATTCCTTTGCCTATATAGATATAATCAATTAAACTCTGGTCAAATAAAAAGACAAGACTTACTTAATTTTAAAGGCAAATAAGCTGAAACAAGCTGTTTTCTTTTTTTAGAGTTAAAATGTTAAGATCAAATGTTTCTCTCCCCTTAATTGGAGAGAAAACCTAGCATTTAATACTATAATAACATAATCCGATCTTCTTTTTTGTTGGAATAAATGTATTTGAAACTAGGGAGTTTTATTTTTCATTTTAAAGATTTTATTTATTTATTTGACAGAGAGATCTCAAGTAGGCAGATAGGCAGGCAGAGAGAGAGTGAGAGAGGGAAGCAGGCTGCCTGCTGAGCAGAGAGCCTGATGTGGGCTCAATCCCAAGATCCTGAAATCATGACCTAGAGGGAAGGCAGAGGCTTAATCCACTGAGCCACCCAGGTGCCCCTGTTTTTCATCTTATTTGTATCTTTTCAAACACTCACAATGCAGTTAGAAAAAATTCAATTTTTTGAGGAAAATGTGCTTGTCTTAAGGAATGTGGGGGTAGGAGGGTATTGTTCGTTACATATATCTCTGATAGTCTATATTTTTTACCTGGCCTTCTGATACTCAGCTTAGTTTTTCTTGTATTAGGATTTTATTTAAAAACGAGGCAGAAGAGAAAGGTATATTGCATTTATTTCTCAAACTGCAATAGGAAGTGATGGCTTTGCACAGTGGCATTGTTAAGAGAATTCTACCCATCCTCAACCGACAATAACATAAACAGGTTATGACCTGTTTATCACAAGTTTCACAAATCACAAGTTTCACCTTGTGATGTGAATTCTTTATCATTGCTGTATTTCTGTTATACTTGGATTTGGGGTTTGTCTTCTCTCTCTTCCATTTTCTCTTCTTGTTCTTCCTTGTTTAGCTTACATTTTCCTCAGTGGTAGCATAACACGGCTCACAAGGGAGAGAAGTTATTTTGTTCCTTAGGGAACCTCAAAAACAGAGAGAGAAAAAGTTTTCTTTATGTTCCAGACAGGAAAAGTTCATTCTGCCTCCGGTAAATAAAAATCGAACCCCATAACCTCACATGTGTTTTCAATTTAAAGCTTTGAATAATTTTCTAACTAAAAGACTCACTTCCCTAATTTTTAAGGGCCATGGAATTACATGAAAATAAGTGTTTGTAACAAAAAAAAAGAAGCGTTTGTAGGACCCATAATAACCTTAACAAACACTTCCACACTCAAGAGTTGAAAGGTTCTCATAGATTGAGTGTGTTATGCTCATACTTAAAGTATTTTTGAAAAGCATTATGAAAAGACAACACAATATTCATATTGCCACTCTAGAGACAGCTTTTGTGTAAAAAGAAAATAGTTTCTTTTTCTTAAAACCTAGAAATAACATTAAACATGAGCCATAAACATTATGCTCCAGCTGAGGCCTCAATAATGAAATGGAAATAAGCAGGTCATCATTGTAGCGACATCCCACTAGCAATGCCACCATATTTTGTTGAGATACACAACAAAGACTGCGGGTTAGCATGTGTAATTCACTTGCCTCCTGCAGGCACTGTGAATGTCCTGGGACTTTCTGCCTGTATTTTTTCCCTACATTTTCCCCTTCAATATTCTTTTTGGAAACTAAGCCTGAAGGAAATAAATTTCAGAGACTGTGTGAAAGACGCTAGAGCCAGGAGGAAATGAAGCCCATTCTGAAGTCCCAGCCACAAGATGGTGAAGTGAGTCTCATAAAACCATAGGTCAGGCTGGTGATCTCTTGCCTTTGGGCTTTTAGACAGATTTAGAAACATGAGAACCCTGAGGAATGCTGATCTAGTGTCTCTCTCCCAACTCCAAATTTTATAAAAGAAAAAAGTGACAAACTAATGCTATCTCCAGTGTTTGCCAAGAAGTTAAGTTACCCAATTTACCAAAAAGTTTGACTTTGTAACTCTTCTGTTCTGCAAGAAGACCCCCTCACACCCTCTGAAGGAGACTATTCTCCATCCTCATGCCCCAAAGCCCCTGACTTCTTGTTCTGCCAATGCCCTCATCCACTGCCTGAAATTTCCTTTTGCTAACAGCACATTCCAGTCTTCCCCAAAATTTTCCAAGGTGATAGCAGACATAAAAGTATTCAATTAAACACAAATCATGTTTCCTTTTTTTCCATTTTTGATAGGGTTATTATACTTAAGAACAGGAAAATACTTAAGATAGTATGGTTGTATGCTTAGAGATATTTTGGTAAATAAGTTAGAGAAATATAAACTAAGTGATAGTTAAACTTGCAGTTTGTTGAACACTGTACCCAAAAGATCGTTGGTTAACAGATTTATATAAAACTAGGGAGGTCTTCCCTAACATCTCTAAGGTCATGTATTCATCTAGTCCTAGCCAATATTTTTATTAGTGATTTGAATAAAGATAGAATACTTCTTACATAATATATTAAGCACCTGCTATGTGTTGGCCTTGTTCTAAGCACTTGTCATTTATTAACTAATCCTCATTCAACCCTGAGAGGTAGATATTATCAGAAGACATTATTATTTCATCCATTTATAGATAAATTCTGCCACTTGTAAATGTTTTTAACCACAATTAGAGCATCCTTTAGAAATCATGAATGTCAGGTGCCTGGGTAACTCAGTCCATTAAGCCTCCGACTCTTGATTTTCAGCTCATCTCATGATCTCAGGATTGTGAGATAAAGCCCCACACAGGGCTCCGTGCTGGGCATGGAGTCAGCTTAAGATTCTCTCTCCCTCTCTCTGTCCCCCTCCTCCTCCCCTCCTTGTGTACGTTATCTTACCAAAAAACAAAAAAAAAAAAAAAAAAGAGAGAGAGAGAGAGAAAAGAGAAAAGAAATCATGACTGTCAACTATAAAGAAAATGAACAACTGGGAGTAAGTGCTGCTGGTTTGTGGTTGTGAAGGTGATTTGGCAGAGGACTTTCCTCCCATAAGAAATAATTCAGCTCACCTGGCTATCTATGATTGTGAACATTTTCTCTCGTTCCATGTATGTCCCTAGAAGCTGTATGCATAATTGAAGTGTCAAATACTTGTTCTATAAAATATCACCAAAACAACCTGTGATGAGACAAAGCTGAATTTATTTTTGCTCAGTAAGAAAGAATACTAACTGGACAGAGAGAGCATCAGTGCTCTCTCAGAGAGGGGAGGGGTCTTTAAGGAGATGCTGAAGTCTCGTCTGAGGCAGGTCTTTTTTAGTGTAGAGGGTTAGTTAGAGCTATGCAGAGAAATAACATAATAGTTTATGATTAGTGGACCTAGCCAGAGAGGATTTTGAGGCAAAGAGCTTTGGGGTATAAAATGTCATTGATGCTTTCTATTAAAAAATGGATGAATTTTTAGGAAGTTTGTAGAATCAGCAAAGGAGTTATCTGCAACTTTTCTTCATCAGCAAGAGAACCCTGGAGTCTTAAAGTTATGCTGGTATAGAAAGCGGGCTAGTCAAGTCATGTTGTTATAGACAGTAAGCTGTATTGATGGCCTTTATTCTGAAGCTCAAGTTCCTATGATGCATTAAATGATGGAATGAAGATACTTTTTAAAAACTCTTAGGCTTGATTGAAAGTTATAAAGTGAAATTTAACTAGTCAAATGCAAATTTCAGTGAACCATACAAGTACAGAGTGAAGATGAGCTGACTTAATATAATACTAATTCATTTGTTGAGGTTGGAAATGGGAGAACTCACGTCAGAATCTTGATGCTTCATTTGACTGTAACTCATAAAATTAGAAATATGTTATTGTTCCACAGAAACTAATGAATTTTGACTTGGGCTAATGAAATATATTATAGAGTATGCAAAGTAATAGCCCAGCACTCAATTGGCTTATATTAATGTATTCATCCATCCATCCATCCATCCAATAATTAATTGATTAATTATTTGAACAAACTGTGTTTCCTCGGGATCTATAGTTCTCTGGAACTGGATGTGAGGAAAGGGAGAGCCAAGATAGTTCAGGTTCCTCAAATCTTCAAACAAGCAGTTCCATTTCTTTTTTTGTCAAAAAGCATGGGCAGCTAAACCCAATTTGGAAGCATTTGCCTTAGGGTTTCTATGCTCTACTTCAGGCACAGGAAGTCTTTTCTCTCTTGGGAGAACAATTAAAAATGGCTACTTAATGTAGGCTAGAAAGGTACTGTAGTGATAATGGGAAATTAAAAGAAAGAAAAAGATAAGGCAGAATACTTTTAATATTTGATAACTATTGCTAATCATTTAAATACAAACATGAGATTTGGGTCCTGTCTCCAATTAAACTCTGAGCTCCTTGGGGACAAGGGCTATTTCTCACTTATTATATTGTGACCATATCTTGTATAGGCTTAACATATCTCAGATGGTCAATAAATAGTCTTTGGTTGACTCAAACTGTGGTAACTGAGGTCACTGAGGTACTGAGGTTATTAAACTGAGCATAATCTGCCTGTATATAAATATTTTATTAAGAATGAGAAATTTGTAAACAGCAATGCCATAGAGTGTGATAAAAGAAGAAGTGTATGGTGACTGAAAGAGGAAGCAGTTAATCTCTGCTTGGAGATGGGAAATGTTTGACCGAGCAGTAGGCATTGATGAGGTTCAGCACATGCTCGAAAATATGGCATTTTGGCATATTGAATATCTTAAGCTGAAAGAATTTAAGAGAACAGCAGAAGCAAGAAGGTCAATCTGACCTCCTCCTCCTCACCCTTCCTTCCTGAAACAGGTCATCAAGCTCTCATGTGAAAGGACCATTCCTGTATCAACAGGAAGGAAGACATTTTTAATACCATAGACAGGGAATTTGGGGCTAGGAAATCTGTAAAACAGACCTTGTTTAAACAAACCCTTATCTTCCTAGTTACCTCTTCACCATTAATGAACCCTATTCCAAACCCTTTTGTATTGTCAATTCTTCACGAATGTATTACTTGTCTAAAAGTTATAAAAAAAATTCACTAAATTTGTATGTTTTTCTCTTGTTAATCATTTTAATTTTTCAGATCCAGCCTAAGATCATGAGAGGTCGGAAGAAAATGTTTTCTCCCCTATAGGGTTTTCCAGACCAAGAAGCAGAGGAGCACTGTGGGAAAAGTCATACCTGTAAAACAGGATATAATGTTCAAGACTTAGCAAGTAGTTTTGCTGGAGCATAGGCTGTGTATAGCAGTGGCAGCAGAGAAGACTGGGGATTTAAATAGGAAGCAGCTTGTCAGTGGCCATGGATGTTACAGTAAGGAGTTTGGACTCGATCCCAAATGCACTTTTAACACCGTAAGCAGAAGTGTTAAAAGATAATTTTCAAAAAAAGAATAAAATCATGATTCTTGTACAGGTATAGAAATGAGCACATGTTAAGAATTTATTTAACTCATGAGGGAACCAGGCAGATGTTAAAGCTGATTTGTAAGTGAAGTCAAGAAGCACAGATTTATATGGCGTAAAGGAACGTTGAAATCAATGTGTAACAGATAAAACTGGCTTCTCCACACCGAAGAAGGGAAATCAATTGAATCACCACCAGACAGATCGGAATTTGTATGTCTATCCATTATCTAAAATGTACAAGGCTTAAAATTAATTTAAAGATAAAGGAAAATTAGAATCAGTTAATCTTGACTAGTGTCCTCTAGGGGATTCTTAGCATTTCATTGATACACAAATTATTTTTTTCTATGGGGACTTCTCTGGTTTGTGTTTTGAAAGACCACTCAGTGCTTTAGGATGAAGAAAAGAACAAGGGAAATAAGAGAGGTAATGTCTGAACCAAAGTAGTAAGGATGAGAAGGGAGAGCTAAAATTGTGAAATGATGAAGCTAGAAACTGTGTGACTTAGAAAGTGATTGAAAGTGGATGCTGAGGAAGAGGAATGGTTTTACTTGGGCCACTGCATAGACTATCTTCTAAGATCTGATGTAAGGAAAAAAAAAATAGAAAAGGTATGAAGAGAATAATAGATTAATTTTAGGGTCCGTGGAGTTTGATATGCCTTTGAGGCATCCAAGAGGAGATGCTTGCTTGGCAGTTGTTAGGAAACAGATCAGCAGCAGAAATACAAATTTGGGAACCATCCATGAATCAGTGACCCTAAGTCTTCGCTATTAATAGGGACTTTCAGAAATAGTAAGAAAAGGAGAAGCCTGGGACAATATTTCTGCTGAATATCAACATTTAAATAATACCCAAAGGAAGAGGACACTTTTAGAAGATTGAGATGGAATTTAGAAAGGTTGGTGGAGAATAAGAAGAAAACATGGCATAGTAGCTGCATTGTTATCCATGCCTTCTCTAATACTGTATAAAAATTATAGCCAAAATTTAGCAACTTAACACAATAAACATTCAACACAGTTTCTGAGAATCAGGAATCTGGGTGCTGTTTATCTGGATGGTTTTGGTTCGTGTCTCTCACAAGGTGGTAGTCAGATGACGGCCTGGGTTGCAATCACCTCAGGGGGAGGCCCCAGTTCCTCAGTGGTTGTTCCCTGGGGACCTTTGTTCCTCCTGGTGTGAACCTCTCCAGGGTGGTCTGAACAACCTCCCAATGTAGCAGCTGGATTCCCCCAGGGTATGTGATAGGAGAGATCTAGAGATAGGGAAAGAGAGGATGAGAATGTGAGAGAGAAAATGCCCAAGGGAGATAGCCCTAGACTGAAAGTGGAGTATTCTAAAGCCTGAACTTTCTAGTGATTTATCAGTGCTTTTTCCCGATGCGATTCATCACACAAACTAACCCTGGTCCAATGTGGAATGGGTCTCAATAAGGGTGTGAGTACCAGGAGGCTCTGATCATTGGGGCCATCTTGGAGGCTGGCTACCACATAGTTAGAAAATAGTTTTCTATAGGGAAAAGTAGTTAGAATAAAGATGCACTCATAAATATATATATATATGTGTGTGTGTATGTGTGTGTGTGTGTATGTATATATATATATATATATATATAACCATCATATTTTATCTTTCAAAAATGACCCACATTAGAGTATAACTAGATAGTGAAGATTCTATAAATATTCTACAAAGAGGACATTGGGGGTATATGATGTTTAAAGTGGAAAAGATAATTAATTAGAAAGAACATGCCAGCTCTGTTAAAATATCCATAAGGCTCTCATTTTTGCCTTTAAAGGTCATTTTTTTTGAAGTTCTTCAAGTTTCAAGGAACAGAGATATACTTAGGCAATAAAAATGGTTGATGATTCATGAGAAAGATTCACAAGACTAAGAAACAGTCTTTTTTTTTTTTTTTAAGATTTTATTTATTTATTTGAGAGAGAGAGAGAGAGAGCCCAAGCAGAGGGAAGAGGCAGGGGGAGGGGGGAAGCAGGCTTCCTGCTAAGCACGGAGCCCTGCGCTGAGTTTAGGCTCAGGGTCCCAGGATTATGAGCTAAACTGGAGGTAGAGGCTAAACTGACTGAGCCACACAGGTGCCCCAGGAAACAGTCTTAATAAGCACAGATTTTATGCCTTCCAAGTAATGGAACAATCTGGTTAACAATCATACAAACATTGTTACAATCACAATGTTGCATATTCAGGTTTGAAGAATTGAAACTGTTCTGGCTATACCATTATATTATGACTTAATCTTACCATCTGTTAGCATCAAGGGTGTAATTGATCCTAATCATTATAGTGACTGAGAACATCTCTGTTACTGTTAACCATCAGCTGAACCCTCTTTTCTACTTTTGTTCAGTCATTGTTTCCACTGTCTTGTAACTTTTGCTTATTCTTGTACTCTGTTATGTTTTTCCTACTGCCTTCTGATAGTGTGTCTGTTGGCTTGTGTCACCATACTACTGGAATGGAATCTCTCTCTCTTTCTCTCTATCACCTGTTCCCCTCACTCCTCATGGCTCTCTGTTTCCTTACCTTACTTCAGTCTTCTTTCTAGCAGTTATCTCTATTTAACATCGCATACATGCATTCATTCATTTGTGCTCTCTGTTGGAATGTAGCCCCATAAGATCAAGTTTTTAATTTTGTTTACAGATGGGCCCTGGCATATCAGGGACTCAATACTCATTTTTTAAAAATTAACTAATGTGGCATATTTTAGTAATACCAAGAACCCACCTCTCACCTGATTGTCTGGAGGTAATTTCTGTGGGCAAGGCAGGTTCCTCTACCTGCGGTAGTGCCATAGGTTGTCTGAACTGCATCATGGGAAGTATAACTATGGAATGTGAACTCTTTTTAATGAAAAAAACAAACCAACCAGTATTTACTATCAGAAGTGTTTACTACTTAAAGAAACATTAGAAATGTAGAATGGTAGTATGTTTTTAATCATGAAACTTCAAAAATTCTAACTTTATTAAGGAGAATAAAATATCTTTGATTTTGTGTCCACTCAGTGAAACAAATTCTTGTTTACCTTAGTATTAAAAGAACTTCAGTTTGAATAACTTGTCTTCTTGAAAATTTATTATAAAGGAAAATAAGCAAATAATGAATGAGTCGATAAATCTTCTCTAAATGAGAGTGATTCATTCTCTGAATGAATGAGTGATAGATATTCTCTATCACATTCATATTAAGTTCCATTTCTCTTAAGTTACTGTAACTACTCTAGCACAGTGTAGGCATTACTCTTATAAATTTATATTTATTTTTTCCCAGTTTTATTAAGACATAATTGACATGCATCATTGTATAAGATTAAGTGTATAGCATGATGGTTTATCTCCATATATTGTTAAATTATGATCCTAACAAGTTCCAGTAACATCCACCTCCTCATATAGATACAATATGAAGAAGACAAAGAAGAGAAGAAAGGAAAAAATTTCCTTGTGATGAGAATTGTTAGGATTCACTTTTTAAACTTTCTTATACATCATAGAGCTATATTAGTTATAGTTACCATTTGTACACTACATTCCTAATACTTCTTTATCTTATAACTGGAAGTTTATGCCTTTTGGCCACATTTTTTCAATTCCCCTTCCCACACCCTACACCTCTGGTAAACCTAGATCTGATCTCTTTTTTCTTTGGTATTTTTATTGTGGTGGTGGTAGTGGTTGTTTTTTTAGATTCCACATGTAAGTAAGAGTAAACAGTATTTGTCTTTTTCTGTCTGACTTATTTCATTGAGTATAATGGCTTCAAAGCCCATTCATATTGCAAATGGTAGGATTTCCTCTTTTTTTTTTTTTAAGATTTTATTTATTTATTTGACAGACAGAGATCACAAGTTGGCAGAGAGGCAGGCAGTGAGAGAGAGAGAGAGAGAGAGAGAGAGAAGGAAGCAGTCTCCCCGCAGAGCAGAGAGCCGATGCAGGACTCGATCCCAGGACCCTGAGGTCATGACCTGAGCCGAAGGCAGAGGCTTAACCCACTGAGCCACCCAGATGCCTGGATTTCCCCTTTTTTAAGGCTGAATAATATTCCACTGTATCTGTATGCTGCAATTTCTTTTATCCATTCATCCACTGATGGACACTGAGGTTGTTTCCATGTCTTGGCTATTGTAAATAATGCTGGTATGAACATGGGGCTACAGATTCCTTCCCACGTTAGTGTTTTCATTACCGTTGAATATATTTCCAGAAGTGGAATTGCTGGATCAGTCCAGTAGTACTAGTTTTAGTTTTTAATTTAATTTTTAATTTTTTTCAAGGATCCTCCACATTGGTTTTCATAGTGGCTATGCCAGTTTATAATCCCACCAACAGTGTATAAGGGCTCCCTTTTCTTCACATCCATGCACATTTGTTATCTTTGGTCTTTTTGATAAAAAAGTTCTGTCTGCTCTCTTCTCCACTTCAGCCCTGTTGGGCCCTGTAGCTTCCAGGAGTTGCTGCCAGCTCTTCTGCTCAGATTGGGCTGGAAGATACTCTCTGTAGTGGGTGGAGCCATGTCTCAGTCCCCTTGCCTGGCAGGAAAGGGGGAGGAAATGCTCTCAGCTGCTCTCAATTTCCCAAAGAGGCCAATTTTCCATTTGGCCGAGCCACTGACTGACCTCCTACCCTCAATTTTTCCTATGAGTGAATCTCCTGTCTGTGCGTAGCATGGACACCTGCATGGCTGGTACTGGTCTTGCTCTGGGGACAATCAGCTTTGCTTAGCCCCCTCTCTCCCAGGCTGAACTGCTTCCAGGAGTTGTCACCAGCCCTTCTGGACGGATGGGGCTGGAAGACATCCTCCACAGTGGCTGGGGCTGTGATCTAGCACCTTGTCTGATATGAGCAAACGAGACTATAGGGCTGACGGACCTCCTCATTTAAGGATCTGAATCAGGGAGATCCACATTCTTCCAAGTTCCCAGCTATGAGCACATCTCTGTCTTAGGATCAAAGCAGGGCTCCTACAAAATGACCCACAACGCTAGGGAAGGCTCGTTGCCTACCTCTCCCATGTTGTTCTCTTTTCCCACTAGAATAATGTGGCAGCTCAGGGAAGACCTCTCCAAGTAGTACTCTTCTGTACTGGGGGATGGGCAGTGTGGTCAAGGGGTAACTGCTGCTCTTAACCCCCCCCCCCCTTTTTTAAAGATTTATTTATTTTAGGAAGAGAGAGTGTGAGCATAAGTGGGGACCAGGGAGGGGCGAAGGGCAGAGGAAGAGAGAGGATCCCATGCAGACTCCACCACTGAGCATAAGCCCAACTTGGGGCTCACAACCCTGAAATCATGACCCGAGCTCGAACTAAGAGTCCAACATTTAACATACTGAACCACCCAGTCTCCCCTGCACTTACCTTTCTAATGCAACCTATTTTGGTCACTGTAGTACAGGAGGAGTGCTCCAGCCTCACCACATTCTAGGAGTCTCTCAGTAATGTCTTGTTCTTGGAGAGTGGTTAGTTATTATTCTTGCGAGGGGGAGTGAAGTCGGGAACAACCTGTGTTGCCATCTTGGTGATGTCACTCTCCAACTCTAAAGCTCAATTTCTTTGAGATAAAATCACATTGAATTAAATTTATTGATTTTTAAAAATATCAAATTCTCATCTTCTTAGGTAGACTTAATGGTTTTTTGGGAGGTGTTATCTTTCAAGTCATGGACTTACATTATTTCTGGTTAGTAAACCTCAGTGCCTCACACATAATTGATGCTTAATACAGAATAATAATAATAATAACTACCATTTTTCACTGTTTAAAAGCATATGGAATTTCAGGAAAACCCTATCGATAAGTTCTACTTAACTCTCATTTTAAAGATAGTAAAACTGGGCCAGAGAAGTTGGGTACCAGAGCCAAAGTTGGACATTGAACTCTCTTCTAACTTGTCAGTTGATATCCAGGATGTTTGACGTCTGTTGATGATGCTGATTTGTCAGAAAGGAATGTTCCTGGGTCCTGCGTCCTCACAACTTTACAACATTTACAACAACTTTGAAACCAAATTCTTTTCAGATATCACACTAAGAATAGATTGGCTGTTCTCTGGTTGATGTCCTTAATTTGGAATAATTCTTAATTATTTTGGAAAGAAAATATTTTTTGAGAGTATGGCCCCATGAGATGAGCACATGGCGATAATTCACTTTTGAATAAAATTTTTATTCTACAAGTAATTACTATTTTAAGTGCCTTAGTTTCTTTTTGAAATAGATTGAATTGGTTTATGGATTAAGTCACAATTTAGGATGAATGTTTTCATTAAAAAATAGGACAGAGTTCACCAGGAAAGCACCATGACCAGAGTATTTTAAGAACCATGTGTGGACAATGTGGCTCTAAGATTTACCAACTAAAGCAAAAGGGAAAATCTATTGAGTCATTTTATTTTTATTTTTATTTTTTTTTAACAACAGAAAGAAAGTACATTGAAAAGTTTTTAAAAATGGTTATTTTCCTCCCTTGGCTTAAATGTCTCCCCTGCAAAATAAAGACATTACACAAGGTAGTCTCTTAGTTTCCTTTCTGCTCTATGATTTTATAAGCTTCAATATAATATTACAAAAATAACATAAAAGGCACTTCTTACAGTAACCTTCTATAAAGGCATAGGACATAGTAGAGTGAAAGTATTTCTCTGAAGGAATATAATTCAGAGCCCAGATGCTCTGAATTCTGATAGTCTCTAAATTAATACAGGTTAAACAATCACAAATAAAGAGTGGTTTTAATAAATTCCATGAAGGCTTTCTTTACAACCCATGGTTATTTAAAAATAACCAGTAGGTTAACCAAATTTTTTTGTTAAATTAAAGACTCATTGCATATTCTCTCTCTTTCTCTACACACAGCTTGAATCAATGACTATGGAAGCAAAGTTTCACCTCTACTGTATATTAAATTTTCTCTGTATTTTTATTAATCTGGAATTTTGTTTTTTCTTTTTTTACAGTAATAAAAGGAAATGGGACAGTGAGGAATAAAACATTTTCCTTCACTTGCTCTCTTGATCCCTTTCTCTCAAGAATTTCTGCCGTCAGCAACTTTTCAACAAACACTTATTTAATGTCTGCTCTGAGTCAAGTCCTGAACCCAACAGAGATGACTCCCAGATCTGTATCTGAAACTCCCAAACCTGACCTTTTTTTTTTGGTTCCCAATCAAAACTTACAGCAGCTTGCAGGGTATATCTTCACCTTTTTGTGCTGTTTTCGTATCAAATCCTATATACCTCTAACTGAGTCCTTTCTAATTTTTCTGAAAGATATTCCTATATTCCTGCTTTATAGGATAATCAACCCATTAATTCACTTAACACTTGACTTAGCTCCCTCTACATGACAGGCATTTGGCTGGGTGTTAGAACAAGAGTGACAAGGTTCCTGCCGGTATGCAGCTTTCGAACAAGGAATAAACAAGTAAAATGTAAAAAATACATAAAGTAATTACATGGTAGTGTGCAACCAGAGATCACATCAGTACTGTCAGAGAAGTCCTCTCTGAGATCTGAAAAAGGGGTAACCCACCATAGTAACTATAGAGTCATCCCTACTTCTCATTTTTTTTATCCACTAATTCACTCATTAATATTCATTTTGTATACATTCACTGAATGCCCATTAATAGGAGTCAGTGTGAAAATGCTTAGGATGCAAAGGTGAATAAAATGTATCTTCTGTTATCCCTGAATGTTACAGTCTAGTGAGGAGGTAGAACAAAAGCAAATAAGGTCAATTATGTGTTGTTATTTATTATTTTAGAATGCACCTGGTGCAAGGCAGGGGAGCAGAGGGAGAGAGAATCTTGAGCAGGTTCCATACTCAGTGTGAGGCCCAAGGCAAGGCTCCATCTCACGACCCTGAGATCATGACCTGAGTCCAAAAATCAAGAGTTGGAGACCTGACTGACTGAGCCATCCAGGTGCTCCTAGTGTTGTAATTTATTTTGATGCATACCGATATGGGTCTCAGTAGGGGTAAACAGCGCGAAGGGGCTTACTCAAGGATAAGCTTAAGAACATAATATGTATTTTATTCCTCTTAATATCCCCAGTACAGGACCTGCAAACAGGCTCTCAAAGGAATGTGTTGAATGAATATATGAATAACATCACTCTGCTATTTATGCCGGAGTTGAGAGTAAAATCCTATTGATTTGCTTTATATAGCCATTATTCTATTTTCCAGAAATGGTGTATTTCTCTTCATATCAATCTTTATTTTATTATTTATAATCCCATACCTGGCATTTTAAAACACTTTTCTTTCTCTGGAGATTCCTTCCAGTAATACAAAAGATAAAATATTGTGCCATGTCTCAAAATACCAACAAAGATCACAAAAACAAAACCAAAAAAATCTAATAAAATTCTAACTGTTATTTCCTTGGTATGTCATAGATTCTGGTACATGTATTATCTACTTTACCCCTCACCTCAAAAAAAAAAATTGAGTGATTTCCCCAAATCACAGGATTTACAAATGACATAGTGAGGTGATGTAAACACTGGTCCTTGATACAGATGAACAGAGAAGAGTCTTTCTTGTCCTCTCCACATTTGACATTTTGCAAAAAATTAAAAGCCTGGGTCTTATCTCCATTTCCAGTCATGTGAATTCTAATACCACTTATCTCTCATTATTGGTAAGTTCATAATTATTTTTAATTGTGTTCCTTGTTGCTATGTATAACTAGAAATAGTTTTTATCTTTCCCCAGCTTTGGTGTACTGGAAAAACAGCAGATAATCTTTCATTCTTAAGAGATTTTCACAGGTAGAAAGATGAACTTGTCCTTCAAATGTCTCCTCATCCAGTTAAGTAATCCTTTTTGATGTTTTTAACTCATTTTTAAAAAAAGCTATCTCTTTAGTTTTGAAGAAGGTTAATTATTTCTTGCTAAAACAAAAATTATTTCTTACCTAAATCTTGTGCTAGAAATATGGTTTTAAACAGAAGCCATACCTGTTGTGAGTTTTCCTCAAATGTGTTCATATTTGGAAGACATCAGTTACACAGTTCACTAGAAAATCATTACTGATGATATTCCCATTTTTATTTTCTTATTAATTGACTTTATAATAACCCCAAATTCAGTAGAATTATATTATGCAAAAATGGGAACATTTAAGGTAGTGCTTTTTTTAAAAATCCATGTTACTTCCTGTAACCATCCATACAAATAATTTCAGAATGCCCATTGTTTCTCTGATATGTTTTATCTTCTAGAACAGCAACCTAATAAGTTGATAGTCTTTTTCTTTTAATGTACTTGAAAAAATTCGAACATCTGTCTGATTTATTATATTCACTGTAGACCATATAAACTTGATGGTGGGAAGAAACAAAATCTTTTCCAGAGATGTTAACACTTCCATACATAAGAGTATTTTTTAATGGGGTTTATGAACAAGAAAAATTCTTTTGATAGCTTGCAAGTTTATAGGCAGTTGATAAATGTGACTGGAAATCTTGATACTTTAAAAAATATAGCAAATTGAGCAAGGCTCTATAAAAGGTAACAGTTCCTCAACCTCTCACTCTTGGGACGTAAGAACAAAGTTGCCTGATAAACATGACCCTTTGGGGGCAAAAAGACACTTTTACAGAATTGAGCCTGAAAACAATGCAGAAATCAATCTTTTTGTTTCTTCCTTAAACTTTAAGGTAACGAGGTCAGAACGGAAGTCAGAATCATGGTGCTATCCCAACAAATGTTAGGAAGGAGCGTTGCTAAGAGAAGGATGGTACTGAATTGGAAATGATGACAGAAGAAAAGTCATAGTTAGAGAATCCCCAGCATGGAAAGCAAAAACCTAATTGTAAGGCCTACAGCCATGAGCGTGCACAGAAAGTACCTTAGGTTTGAGGTCCTCTGGAATAAATCTTTGGTGATAACAACACAGTCCACAACAGGGATACTTTTATATTTATAGTTTATTCTCCATTATTGCCAGAGGTCTCAAATCCCACATAGTCAAAATCTCCATTCACTGCTGCCTGCTGGGCATTTAACAAGGGCTCTTGTAACAGGACCCAGAACAAGTATGAACATGAATAAAAAGTGCAGGGGCCAGCCAGGCACCACAGGCTGTGAGGTAGCCAAGTGGAGGCATTGGAGAGAAACAGAGAAAGCATACAATGACCCTTAGAGCCTCAAGGCATGGCTTCAAAAGGTGTCAACACCAATTAAATTGTAAAAGCTCTGTCAGCTTCTGAAAAGTCATCCAGACAGGGACAGGACAGTACATAATCAAAGGGCTGGGATATGATTTTGTATGGTCTACACTAGACCTGGTGTACACACATGCACACCTGGCAGTTTGTGACCCATATGTGAGCCTCAAGTTAAGGCTGTCCTTAAATGTATAAATATCCTTCCTTTGGGAGCTGTCCAGGTTTAAGCGGGGGGATCTGGAAAACCTTTGTCAGCAGGTAGGGACTGGTGGCTCCTATAGGTAAATTGCCTGAAAATATAGCTATATCTAAGACAAGTACCACAGATTATGCCATAGATCAGCTAAAGGATAATTGCCTAGTCTCTTGGCTTGAGCTAAACCGAGGCAGAAAATCATATATGACAAACAACATCACAGAATATTTTCTTTGTCAGCAAAAGGCTTCATGAATCTACTCTTTTGGGCAATGAAATATTTTGATGGCAATGGATTTGCAGGGGGTTTGCGTCAGATAGCTACACCAATAAGAAGTTAATTTTGTGTTTTTTTTTATTTGTCTTTGGAAAGTATTAATATGGCTTTAAGGAATTCATTGGGTTTGGGCAGAGGTACCCTAATCTCAATTCATGAAACAATGTCTCTCTCTCTCTCTCTCTTGTTTGCCTACGGGTAACTATGATAGGGATGACCAATTTATTGGATGGCTTTCAAAGTGACAGCAGAGTTGGGGAGGAGTAGAAATGCATTTTATAGCTAAGGGAAAAAAGAGAGGAAGAACTGTCAAACTGTTTCTCACATATTTTATTGCTAAGTAATTTTCTTGGTCTATGGAACTTTTCCACTCCCCAAATTAAGTAAAATGCCTGGGGTTTGAGGTAGATTGATTCATCCTGAAAAGTAGATTCTAATGACATTAAAGTTCCAAGCATGGTCAGTCTAAAAAACAAAAACACAAAATTCGAAAAGATTATTCTTAGCTGGGTTTTTTGATAGGGAATGCCACTTAATATAAAGATTTAGAATACATTCTCTTTAAAAAATTAAACTATTTGAATGCTCTTAACATAGGTAAAATTTTTTATTTTGTGGAAAAGATAAACCAGGCTTAAAGTAATATAATATATGTTGGAGCATCAGCATAAAGCTATGATTTTTAGATTTTTTAAAAAATACAATAGCTGTTTTAAAAATAAGTTCAATTACAACTAGAAAATGGAAGAACACAATTTATTCAAATCTTAGTATTGATCCTGGGCTAGTCAAGATGGGCTAAGTAATGCTACAGTGACAAAGAAAAAAACCTCAGTGGCTTAAAGCAGAAACACTTTCTCACATGGATTTTCTATGGGTCTGGGATAGCAGTGTTCCTCCACTTGTTTTTTAATATGGCAACTCTTTATCAACATGTGCTTGCAGAATTGTCACGACAGGAATTAAGAGTTAGGGAGTCAAGAACCTACAGCTACATGCTCCTACTCAGATGTGACAAATACCATGTCTGCTCACATTTAATTAGCCAAAGCAAGTCACAGGGCTATTCTGAACTTTCAGGGGCAAATACAAAGGAGAAGGACTTGGTATTAGCAAATAGTTGTAAAGTCAGCCATAGACCAACCACTCTTGATAATCAAATGTTCTTTCCTCTCTTCTGCCCCAATCTGACATTCAAGCCCTCTGTAAGAGAGATGATCCAAAAGCTCTTCATCCATCATGGAGTCCATGAGATCCCAGATAAGAATGTAGCTCCTGTTGATAGGGAGACATATAAACTTAAAGGAAAAGTTGTTTTCTCCCTTCATAATCCACAGACTATGAAGGAAAAGGGATGATACCAAAACTCAGTGTGGGGATTTAGAGAAGCTGATGGGCAATCATTGGGAGGACCCCTTAGACTGAGTGGTAGGGAAAGTTCCTCAGTTAAGCCAGGCTTCTGTTCATGGAGGGGGATCCTAGCCTATTGTTTTTGGTGACCTGTGACTTGACAACTTCACACTTGAAAGCTCAGTTCTTTCTTTATTCTACTTAGTCACGTCTATAATGGACATTGGGGAAAATAAGAGATAAAGAATTGAGAAATAAGCAATTCTCTTAGGCCATTACCTGCCTGAGAAGGGTTATATACCAAGGGTGATTTTAAGTTATAAATAGACACAGTCTCTTTGAGACCAGTCATGGGATTCCTTTGGCAGTGAAATTCTCTCAGAAGTTTCATAAGCTTCTTATCTATTTGGTTCTACACGTTCCATGTACCAATTCCATGCCCACAAGTTTTTGTTTTGTTTTAAAGATTTTATTTATTTATTTGACAGACAGAGATCACAAGTAGGCAGTAAGGCATGCACAGAGAGAGGGGGAAGCAGGCTCCCTGCTGAGCAGAGAGCCCAATGCAGGGCTCGATCCCAAGACCCTGAGATCATGACCTGAGCTGAAGGCAGAGGCTTAACGCACTGAGCCACCCAGGCGCCCCGTTTTGTTTAGAGATTTAGTTCCTGGAATATTTGCTTTCTTATTTTCTACCTTTCCCCTCTTCTCTTTCTTTCAGCTCTATCCCAGATTCCCATCCCTTCATATTTGCAGGTGCTTTTCCATTAATTCTATCATGGTTCAGGGGAGAGTCACACTGTCAGTCTCCTTTCCTTAGAGATTTTTGGCCAATTGAAAGGATAGATGGGGTGCCCCACTTTTTAAAAAATTTATTTGTTATTTTTTTTATAAACATATATTTTTATCCCCAGGGGTACAGGTCTGTGAATCGCCAGATTTATACACTTCACAGCACTCACCATAGCACATACCCTCCCCAGTGTCCATAACACTACCCTCCTCTCTCAACCCCCTCCCCCCAGCAACCCTCAGTTTGTTTTGTGAGATTAAGAGTCACTTATGGTTTGTCTCCCTCCCAATCCCATCTTGTTTCATTTATTCTTTTCCTACACCTCAAACCCCCCATGCTGCATCTCTACTTCCTCATATCAGGGAGATCATATGATAGTTATCTTTCTCCGATTGACTTATTTCACTAAGCATGATACCCTCTAGTTCTATCCAAGTGGTCGCAAATGGCAAGATTTCATTTATTTTGATGATTGCATAGTATTCCATTGTGTATATACCACATCTTCTTTATCCATTTATCTGTTGATGGACATCTAGGTTCTTTCCATAGTTTGGCTATTATAGACATTGCTGCTATAAACATTTGGGTTTACGAGCCCCTTCAGATCACTATGTTTGTATCTTTAGGGTAAATACCCAGTAGTGCAATAGGGTAGTTCTATTTTCAACTTATTCAACTTATTTTTCAACTTTTTTTTTTTCAACTTTTTGAGGAACCTTGGTGCTATTTTCCAGAGTGGTTGCACCAGCTAGCATTCCCACCAACAGTGCAGGAGGGTTCCCCTTTCTCTGCATCCTCGCCAGCGTCTGTCATTTCCTGACTTGTTAATTTTAGCCTTTCTGACTGGTGTGAGGTGGTATCTCATTGTGGTTTTGATTTATATTTCCCTGATGCCGAGTGATGTGGAGCACTTTTTCATGTGTCTGTTGGCCATCTGGATGTCTTCTTTGCAGAAATGTCTGTTCATGTCCTCTGACTATTTCTTGATTGGATTATTTGGTCTTTGGGTGTTGAGTTTGCTAAGCTCTTTATAGATTTTGGACACTAGCCCTTTATCTGATATGTTGTTTGCAAATATTTTCTCCCATTCTGTCAGTTGTCTTTTGGTTTTGTTAACTGTTTCCTTTGCTGTGCAAAAGCTTTTGATCTTGTTGAAATCCCAATAGTTCATTTTTGCCCTTGCTTCCCTTGCCTTTGGTGATGTTCTTAGGAAGAAGTTGCTGTGGCTGAGGTCAAAGAGGATGCTGCCTGTGTTCTCCTCAAGGATTTTGATGGATTCCTTTCTCACACTGAGGTCCTTCATCCATTTTGAGTCTATTTTCATGTGTGGTGTAAGGAAATGGCTCAGTTTCATTTTTCTGCATGTGGGGGTGCCCCACTTTTAATCACATCTTTATTCTGAGATACCTTAATCTATTTCCAGATTTAAAAATGGTGTGATAGTCATCCTTTAATTTGATCCTTGCCTTAATATTTAGGTTTAATTTTTCTGTTTTGCACAAAGTAGACTCTAAGAAGCAATAACTTTTCTAACCCTACTAATCCCCATACTTCTTTATTCTTCTAGTTGTTTATTTTTATTTAAATTCAATTAGCCAACATACAGTACAACATTAGTTTCAGATGTAGTGTTCAGTAATTTATCAGTTTTGTATAATACCCAGTGCTTAGCACATCACATACCCTCTTTAATGTCCATCACCCAATTACCCCAGCCCACCACCCACCTCCTCTCCATCAACCCTCAGTTTGTTTCCCAGAGTTAAGAGCCTCTCATGGTTTATCTCCCTCTCTGATTTCTTCTCATTCAATTTTCCTTCCCTTCCCCTATGAATCCTCTGCACGTTTCTTATATTCCACATATGAGTAAAACCATATGATCATTGTCTTTTTCCGATTGACTTATTTTGCTCAACATAATACCTTCCATTTCTATCCATATTGATGTAAATGGTAAATATTCATCCTTCCTGATGGCTGAGTAATAGTCCATATAGATGCCACGTCTTCTTTATCCATTCATCTGTCAATGGACATCTCAACTCCTTCCACAGTTTGTTATCGTGGACATTGCTGTTATGAACCCTGGGGTGCAGGTGCTCCTTCAGATAATTACATTTTTATCTTGGGGGCAAATAACTAGTAGTACAATTGCTAGGTCATAGGGTAGCTCTATTTTTAAGTTCTTATGGAACCTCCTAATTGCAAACCAATCTTTTCTTTTCTGAGATCATCTTTTTTTTTTTCTTTTTGTGATACCTTGTCAATTGCAACTGACATCAATCTGCAGACACTCCAATTTTCTATGTAATCTTTCATTTAGAGCAACTAGTTTTTTTGCAGAAGATCTGCCTTATAAATTATCATCGGTGATACTATTCCCAAATGATTTGCCACTGCAGATGGTTGATTTCCATCTTCTAGCCTCTGCAGGGGGTGGCCATTCACAACTGGTACCCACTGTAGGATCAACATTAACCTATTCCATATATTTTAGAGTTTTTGTCACCTATTCCTAATATAAATAACTGTTTAAGTCAGCGTGGATTAGGTTAGGCTACACTAACAAACAACCCAAAATTTCAGGGGCTTAAAACAAAGATTTATTTCTTGTTCATACAAAGTGCACTATGAACCCAGAGAACTCTGAGGGCAGCTAAACTAACCTCCATGGGATGGCTCTATGTTGTACAGATTTCACAATGTGGTTTTTCAAAAGCTATAGAAGAGATAAAGTGAAATACAGAATTGGGTGCCAGTAATTAAAATCTTTCTTCCTGGAAGACACAATTGTAATTTCTGCCACTCCTAACTTCTAAGAGACAAGGATATATATTTATCTTCTGTTTCCAGAAGACAAGGAGAATTGGGTATCAGGGATTAGAGATCCTGTCTCCCAAATACCCTGACTTTGTGGACTTGATGAATGGGAACACCATTTATCAGTTAAATAGTTTTGGAATCCCTACTACTGTAAGCATTTTGTTTCAACTTAATTAGAATCATGATTATAATCCTAGCTGACAAATTTTATATATTTATTAAATTTTTAAAGTACTTAAAAGTTTTAATGTAACTTTTGTGAATGGCTTCTTTCTACTAGTTTTTCAGACTCCAACTTACTTTCTAAATGGACACTATAAAATATTACTCATGTTTTCCAATTATAATTAGCAGGTGTTTTATAAGAACAGTCTATGTCTCATATTAATTTTCATGATATTTAGGGATAAGCACCTGTAGTGAGTTGAATGGTGGTGCCCCAAAAGATATGTCTATGTTTTGGAACCTGTGAATGTGATCTTATTTGGAAAAATGGCCTTTGTATATGTAATTAAGTTAAAGATCTGGAGATGAGGAGATCATCTGGGTTAGGATAGGTCCTAAATCCAATGGCAAGTGTCCTTAAAGGAAAAGACATGAAGAGAAGGTCTTCTCAGAGCAGAAGGCCGTGTGAAGACAGAAACAGAGACTGGGGTAGAGCTGTGAGGAAGGCTGACAGCCACAGAAGCTGAGAAAGGGAAGGGAGAGTTTTTCGTTTAGTGCCTTCAGAAGGAGTGCAGCCCTGGTAACACCTTGATTTTGGACTTCTGGCCTCCAGAACTGTGAATTGATGTCCTTTAAAACCGTCAAGTTTGTGGTAATTTATTACCACAACCCTGGAAAATGAATAGTGTCCATGTGACACTATTAGACTTTTAAGAATAACAGATATAATGAAGTAGGCACTATCATGACAAAGTCACAAGATTTTTGTATTAAAAATCTTGGGTTTGAATTCCAGGTTTAACTTTTTGAAGTAGTTATATCCTGAAAAAAACAATTGGTTTCCTCATTTATTAAAAAAGTTATAATAAGACCTTGCCTGACAATCCAGAGTAATGTTTTATAAATCAAATGAGGTTATTCTGTGGGGTGCCTAGAAATTAATAATATAGCAGATAAGTAAAATTTTAATTATGATAGTTGGTAATATGAAGATGACAATAAATAAAAACAGATGTAGGCCTGACATGGTAATTTCTAAATAGTTTCTGTTTAAAATGGACTTCACTTAGTGAGCTTCCTAAGATTTGCAACAAAAGAAAAAAATGATCTAAGCACTAGTAAGCAAAAGACTTGCCCTCTTTCTCTCAAAAAAAAAAAAAAATCCACTGACTTCAAATCATTTATTTCTGTTTATTACTGTTAACTATATCTGAAACATGGAAAGAAACTAGAAAAAGCCCACTTCTTCGTTCAGTTACTCAAGAAAAACATAAATATATTTATATGAAAACAGCCCTAAAGGGTGACTGAAAATTTATTATGTTTCAACACATACAAATCTTTCCTAGAAAATTACCATAATATAATAAGTATGTTCCAGGAATAATACTACCTTATTTCTGGGACTTCCCTTCTCTAACTAATTTTATCTATCATCTATCTATCTATGTATCTATCTAGCATCTATCTATCTATCTATCTATCTATCATCTATTTATTTTAAAAGAGGGAGAGAGAGAGGCAGAGAAGGGCAGATGGAAAGGAAGAGAGAATCTCAAGCAGGCTCCATGCCAGTGCAGAGCTGTACACTGGGCTTGATCTCATACTGAGATCATGACCTGAGCTGAAATCAAGAGTTGGGTGCTTTGCCGAATGAGCCACCCAGGAGCCCCTGTAACTAATTTTAAATATGCTGATAAAGATTAACTCATAAGTTCTCATCGTCACTTATAGGTGTTGTTTCCATCTTACAGACAACCTAGAGAGGACACCACGAATCACAGCTCCAACTGAGAATAAAACGTTGTGACGTAACTTTGAGGTAATGGTAAAATCTGGTGAGCTCACCAGATTTTGGATTCTCCTAGAACGTATTGCTTTTTTCCTTTTGGAAATAGAACCTTAGAAGTCAGTAAGTGTGGAACGTGAATCTTGAAGACAATTTTCTTCTTGTTCCTCCTTGGTTACCAGTAACCTAAGGTTGTTGCTATTGAGGGTACTTGATGTTTGGTCTATACTCTTGATTAATTTGGATGGCTGAGTTAAACACATGTGCCCTTTGAGCAAAGATTTTTGCCTGTCTTATTACTAGGAGTCTGTGCCAACACTATTAGTCTCATTTCACTCTACCCATTTGGTCCTATGATAAAATAACCTTCCACACCCTTGGTGGAAACTTTATGGATTTACTATTAAAGCCCAGGCATTAGCCGTGTCATCATCTTCTTCTCCCACAAAGATGCTAAGAATAAGGAAGATTTTCATGCTGGTGCTGATACCTAAGCTTTACCAGATCTCTAGATGACTTCAAAGAGACAGAGGTAATTGTATTGCTAGAAATTCTTCTATATTGCATGTTAAAACCTTGGTAGGATTAAAAGTCAATGTCATAAACTTTAGTTGGAATAAACCAAAGCTGCAGGCATATTGTGAATTCCCCAAAATTTGAGGAGAATGAAAGAGCTCATGTCAATTGTAACTAAATTATAATGTCCTCTTGGATATTGATTCAGTTAGACTTCTTATTGGCCAGAACTCATCTCTAACCACCTCTACAGCTTCCTGCTGCTTGGTGAATTATCATGTCTCACATCTCAGAGCAGAAGACCAACAGTCCATTATCATTGGGCTGTTCACATTCACTGCAGCTCTGAACGCTCCATCTACTAATCTATCCAATCCCCCATTTGTCTTCCCTCCTCCCTAAACCTTCAGGAACTCCAGCTCTGTGATTAACAAAGCCATCAGCCTCTTCTCGGAATCTTCCCTTCCCTCACTAACTGAAACTTGGTAACCTCCTGAACATCCTTTTCCTGAAAATCTACCAAAGAGGAGCCAGTTTGCCTATAATATGTCTTTATTTCAAGGTCAAATGGTAGGACAGGCATGGCCTTTGGTTCTCCATTGTTTTATAGCTATTTCCTTCCTCTTTCAAAACCCCAGCACTTCACAAGCTACAACATTCTTCTCCACCATCTCTTCTTAAGAGATTGCTTTCATCTTAATTGTTTTTCTCTTGTTTTCATCTACTCACTATGAGCCACTCATCCTCCCTCTGAATGGCTTTTACCTCACAGTCACTGTCTTATTTTTCTGCTCAGTTGCTATCATCATTCTCAGAAGTTTCTACTTTTGCATAGGAAATAAAGTTAATTGATTTTCCAATTCTTTAATCTCACCTTCAAATTTCTTTTTTTTCTCCTAATCACTTCAGTTTCCAGTGTCTGTGATCAAATCTTAGGAACTATTATCAGTAGTAATTGTTCCCCCTACAAAACTGATTTCAAGCATTCGGTTTTTTGGTTACCATCTTTTATTCTGGCTCATTTACAAAACATTTAATAAACAGGTGGGTAAAATTTGTGGTATTTTTGGGATGGAGTCTCCGGATACCATGCCAGGACCAAACCCAGAAATGATCTTTGATATTGAAACACAAGGAAGGTGTTGCTTATATTACTCACTGGCTTTCCCAAATCCCCTGCTTAATTAGATTTGAAATGAATTCTTGTCACGGAAGAAAGTTTCTCATTTTCTGTTGTTTGTTATTTTTTTCTTCTTACTTCCCAGACCTTCTCATTAGATAGATGGGTAACCAAAAATGCCTGAGGAAAAATATGACAACATTTTCTTCATGAACCTATCCTTATGTTCTGCATATGTTTTACTCTTCTCAATTCAAAAACTCAGAGATTATAATAAAAATATAATAGCAAATATATATAAATATAGTCATGTATATAGTCTTCTATGTATGTATATAGATATATTTTTGTTGTTGTTGTGGGTCCCGTTTAAAAGGAAGCTGGTGTCATAAAAATGCCATTTCTCAACTTGAAAATAGTATTTCCAGTACTAAGAACTGCCAGAGAACAACATACCATGTAATGAATGGAATCTCACTATTTTCATAGTCACAGATTTCAATATGCTAAAGCACAGATTTCAATATGCTAAAAGTTAGCACTTTAAAATTTACTTTAAATTTTGCAAAATAAAATTTCTTATCAATACCTGTCAAAATATAAGTTAATAAATAGAAACATAAGATAAAAAATAGTGTTCTCAGTAGAAGACAAGTGAGAATCAAAACAGATTCATTGCCTGTCATTCTGCCTCCATTTGGTAGACTTTCTGTTCCTTCTTCCTCCCCCCTTTCTTATTCTTATTTTATCTATGTTGCATTTTAATATGCATAGCAGCATCACAGCCAGACAAGGACCAAATTAACATAATACAAATGTAAAGAAAATGCCATAACTGGGTTTCTTACAAACAAAATATGAATGTGATATGCTGTCACCTGGACTGCCAGATATTTGCATCAAGGCTTGTGTGTTTTTCATTGACTGAGTTTATATTTTTATTTTCTAGCTCAAAACTGACATAAATAAATGTAAATGCAGACCAGTTTTGCAAGTTATTAAGTACATTCAAATATTCCACAAAAATTTTATGTGGCTTATAAAATCTTATTGGATAATGTCCTCATAAATCTACCAAGTTAGACTCATTTCTTTATGACCATCTATGCAATTAGGTCTGGAAGAGATAAACATCTGTCAGAATAAGCCTACATTGTTCATTGGCTTAATTATCAGGCTTATTTGGTCTTCTGTTTGTATTTCTAGTGCTTGTATTCAAAGGAATTTTTCAGTTTCAAATGAGAGTAAACCAAGTCAGGTACTTGTTAGAAGAAAAGGTACCTTATCAAGACCTGTAATTAAAAAATACAAGGATAGATTCAGTTAAGGCTTGATCCAGGTACTAAAAGGACATAACCATCTCTTTCTTTTTCTTTCTTCTTCCATCCCCTTCTAGGCAGCTGCCTGCCCCCTTCTTTATCTTCTCTTCACTTCTCATTAGCTTCCTTCATAGTTCCTCTGTGTGGTGGCTTGAGGTTTAAAAGTTCTGGGCATATAGCATGCTAAAGTTGGAAATCTGACTAGAAAGTTCTATTAATATTCCAAATAGTTAACAGAAATCTGAGGAATGATCTTGATTCTTGACATAAATAAATGTCACACACTAATCCATGTACCAGTCACTATAGGCAGGAGATAGAATACTCTCATTAGGTAGGCCTGGGTTTTAAGCCAATCTCTGAAGCCAGGTGACTGGGTTCAAATCCTCCCTGAGTTTACATGGACCAAGAATGGAAGATAAGAATTTCCTGATGACAAATCTGGATGCAATTATTTAAAAGTAGAGGTTAGGGCAGGGAGAGAACAACATTGTATATGAGAGAATTTACTTGTAAGTAACAGTAGTTCTTAGAGTTTTGTAGTTATGCATCCTCTTTTACATTAAGATGTTTGGTATTGGTCCTGCTTTCCTAAGTTGTACAAACTGCACAACTGCTTAGTACAAGTGCTCCATTCAAATGGCCATCAGTTTTGTTTATAGAAGTTCAGTTGCCAACTAGGAAGGATAATCAGAAGAAAAAAAAAAGAGTAAAGACTCTTCACATTGGTTGGGGTTTTATTGATAAGAGAAACAGTAGTGTTAGTAGGTGCGGTCAAGGTTGAAACGGAATGTTTTTTAAGAAAGTCTGAGGGCCTAATCATTGACTTCTATTTTCTCCCACTTCCCGATCCTTGAGAATTTTGTGTAGACAGTATTTCTCCACAAACACCTAATAAAAAGGGAAATAGGAAGGAGAAGTAGGGAATTTTAAATAGATTTTTGAGCTGCCACCTGGTTTTTATCAAACTTACACTCTGATATTCATTAGCCTGCCTTGATGTTTGTTAGTCCTCGTGAACATAAGATAGTGCTTATTTTAATGACTGCTGAAGACAGGCTTGTTTTTGAAGCGGGTAATAGTTTTGAGTCATTTAAGCTGAATCTGGGGTCTTCTCTGAAATAATTGAAAGATATGCTAGGTTCAGTTTGCCATTGGCTGGAGTATGAACTGGAGGATTATGAAGAGACTAAGAAATAAGAAATAACAAAGTGAAGAGTTTTTAGATGTGTCAGCTCCCTCCCTTCATGCAAAAAGAACCATTTTAATTATTCAGCCTAAATTGTTCATTTTCAATTTCAATTTCACAAATTTTCTATTGAATAAGAATTTATGCCATAAACATCCTGGTATAGCTGATATTTTATTAAGATAAATAATTATTATTTCTAAAAGTACACTTAAATGTGTTACAAAGAGATTTAGTTTTATCTGTTTACAAAGCATATTAGTTTATTTAAATAAACACGAAAATACAAGATTTTAGAAAGAACTGTAACACCTGCCTCTGAATTGGGACATTGGATATAATCAGAATGTATTTGTTGGGCTAATATATTCTTAGTAGAGTTGGGGCAAGTGCAGCAATGGCGTTATAGTCAAGGTATAATTAAAGTAGTAGAATAAGAGAGCAAGAGCATTTCATCAAGGAGGAGCTGTAGGAATAAATTGGAGAAAGCCAGTTGGACAAGAAGATGGGGGAGAAGAGAAGAGAGAAGGTGTTTCAGAAAGAAAGGATATCAGACATAAAAGAAGTTAAATACTCAAACAGCCTCAGATGCCTTGAGAACCTCTAGAATCCAGAGGCTGTAGAGCCGGGAAGTAGAATAGACAGCCCAGGAGGATCATTTGAAGATGGTGCTGCTGATAGCTGAGGCGGGCAGGGCCAGGGCTCACTGAAAGCCTTGGAGGCCATGTTTTAACCCATTTCCTTTATCATACAGAGATTAATAATAAAAGGGGTGTGTTGACTATAAATCTCTGAATTATATGATCATCTCTCATCACTTCTTTTTAAAGCCTGCATTGGTGCTTATTCTTTGGACAAAATAAAGTCTAACCCTTTAGCTCAAAGCGAATAGCTTCTATCCCCCTTTATGTTCCCTTGAGTGCATTGTGTTCCTGAAGTCACTGTTTCCCAGACAACACGATATTGTTTTTTTTTTTTTTTGTTTTTTTTTTTTTTGTGCTGTGTCCTCTGCCTAGGATTTCCTCCTCTCCATTTCAAATACCAGCTCTCCATAAAGGTTTTGCTAATTCTAGCTACTTCTCTGTTTTGCTTCCAGGGAAAACATATTCTTTCTCAGTTGTGATTATAAAACACTTTTTCCCCCTATCTTTCTTATACTATTTCTCACTTCTCTCTTGAATTATGATTATGTATGTGTGTGTATATATATTTAAATACATGTTTGTGTATGTATGTATATATAATGTGTGTGTGTGTGTAGGCACATATGTATATATGTATTTAAATCTCGACGAAATGTTAAGATCTTAGACAACAGGAATTGTCTAAATATATTTTATTAATTTCTTCTTCTAGTAGCATCTAGTGTAGTGCTCTGGACTTAGTCTGTTGCTCTAGTTGAGAGAAACAAAGAGACAAGGAGAAAGGAAAGGGACAGAGACAGTACTACATCATTGCAAACAGATTTTTTTTAGGAAGCTCATCAACTTGAACCATTTTAGGCTTTTCAGAGAGACATTTCACATGTGAAACAGATACATTAGTATCAATTACTTTTCGATTACTATTGAGTAGTGGTCAGAACAAACCAGTGGACATTTATAAACCACTTTTTAAAGCTGTAGACCCTTAAGTTTTTGCTTTAAAGAAAGGTCCTACTTGGGTAAGAATTTGGGCAAATGTGGTAGAAAAAAGCCTACAGTAGATCTAAAATTTTTCAGGAACTATTACCTCACCTTTGAGAAGCCTGATAAATTGAATGTAATTGTTTCTGGATAAATTAATAGAATTTGATCTCCTCAAACGTCTATATATCTCAAATTGTTTTTTACATCCTGCCTATATATTCTTAGATTACTGAAGTTCATCATATATTTTATTTTTTAAACTCCGAGGTATATTTCAATCTTTTTACTGGTGCCAGAAGAAAAAGTGCTCTGGCAGTAATGTTCAATGGAAAATCCATTCTCGGATACGCTGGGACGCAGCTGACACGCAGGGCACGTGTGAATTTTACAGATTTAGTGGGCTGTTTGGCAGCAGGGAGATTAAGAAGCTGAACTCAGTAGTTTATAGACACTGACGTTATACAACTTCTGGTAAAAAGCATTGCATATGTTAAAAGTCTGCTCCACTTTTAACCATGTACAGTAATTTAAGTATCTTAAGTGACAGCACTTCTGTATAATCATAATCATATTCTTTGACTACTTGGAAAAAATTATCAGAAGAAAAACATGATTCAATATGTTTAGCTATTTTCACCCTACAGAACAATATTATACATTTAATAAATTACAATCTGAAAGAGAACAGCAGATTTACTATTTTACTTTTGAAAATATTTGCTTTAACTTGAGCTGAGTTTTGAAAAGAAATATTTTTGGATAACTCTTAAAGACAAATTAAAGACAAATCAAAGTCCTGTTGTATCTTTAAAGAAGGTTACTGGTCCTGCTGACTGATGTTGACTTCCGTGGCTGTGGCAGCTTTCCAGAACACACCACTTTTCTTTCTCTCTTTTGTCTTCCTTCCCCTTCTGCTTTCTGGTTATCTTCTCCCTTTATCTTCTTACTCTATTCTTTTTTTTCTCATTAAACTCATTTTCCTCTTCAGTTTTCCTACTGTGGTCCAAACCAACGACACTTAATGTTACTTAATATTAATCTGTCAGAAATATTGAAAAGCAAAGCAGTTGTTTTGACATTTCAACCTTTTTTCCCCCTTTCTCTTAAACAAAAATTTAAATGTATTTATTTGACAGACAGAGATCACAAGTAGGTAGAGAGGCAGGCAGAGAGAGAGGGGAAGCAGGCTCCCTGCTGAGCAGAGAGCCCGATGCAGGGCTTGATCCCAGGACCCTGAGATCATGACCTGAGCCGAAGGCAGAGGCTTTACCCACTGAGCCACCCAGGCGCCCTTTTCCTCTTTCTCTTCCCCTCTTCCTCCCTTTCTCCTTTCCTGTTTCCTTCTCTTTCTTCTTTCTTTTCCTCTTTATTTTTAAGGAAATCTGGAAATATTCTTTATAACTTTGTTTTCTTTAGGCTTTCAGGTAATAGGCTATATTAAAACATTTGTTTTTAAGACAGAAGAAACTTCTGAGGGGATTAACCATTAAAATGATATAAATCAACGTTTGCTTCTAAAACATTATTTACAGTGTGTGTGTGTATGTGTGTATTTTTAGTTTCCATAGGACATTGAGGTTAAAAAAGACATAAAACCGTTCATACAATGTTTGAGTCCTTTTGTACAAAAATGTCTCCTTTCCTACCATGGGTTGATAACCCAGCCAACTCCTCAGTATTTCCAGTATGATGGGAATTTCGCCCCAGCTTTCTCCACAAAGACCTTCTCTTCTTGTATTAAGGCTCATTTACATTTGTCTTCTGCCTCCCCTTTCTCCTTTTCCTCCTTGTCCCACTTTTCCCCTTTGCAACCTTTTTTTTTTTTTTTTTTTCAGTAGGAAAACACTTCAAGGTTTAAATATGTTATCCTAAAATATCCTAGAAGGGTAATGAAAACCATTAAAAACGACTACTTTTGTAAAATAGAACAAAGAAGGAGGGGATGAAAGAGAAAATTCTAGAAATTAAGACTCACCGAATTCAAAGCACACATAATTATATATTAATTTAATTCAATAATTGTGATAATTATTATTATTTTCAAAAAACTTAAGTTCTTTCCAGGTCCCTTTTTAAAAAATGTAGATAGTTATAGTTTTTTCAAACCTTTTCTCACATAATAATTATTTTTAGGCCCTGCTTGTTTCTTCTTATTTTCTCTGCTCATGCTTATACTTTCTTTTGAAAGGTATTTGAGTGTGGCAGCTAGAATGGAAACAAAAAGATGAATTTATCTGATGGTGATTCAGTTGTCAGTATGTACTTACTCTATGCACTTATTTCATATGTTAGTGTTTAGCATACAATCTTTAGCACAGTGCAATGTGGCAATCCAATCTCAATAGAAGAAACTGTATTCTTCATAATAGAAGAAATGATGATAGTTACTAAAGATTGAACAAAAAAAGATTTTAGTAGAAAAAGTTGGCTCAAGTAATAATATACTAGTTTTCTATTCAGAATGAGAATAGGATCTCAATTTTTGTTTTGTGGCTTTTCTGACCAAATTGTGTTAACCGAATGGAAAATGAATGCAAAAGGGAAATCTAGCATATTATTCTAAATGTAACAACATACACATAAAACATACACATAAAAAATATTTTTAAGGAAATTTATTATTTTTCAAGCACACATTTTTGGTATTGATTTATAATAAAAACCTACTTTTCTTAATAAATATCTAGCTTATTTTAATTTTTTAACTTAATTAATTAAAAAATGTTCTTTTCAGTGATGTAGAGACATCTAACTTAGTAACATCTTAGATGACCAAGAAAATGCTTTCTTTTTTTTTCCCTTCTTACCCAAAATACCAGTGTTTTATGGTGAGGTAACAGTGAAATCAGAGTATATATAAAAGTAATATGAGAATGGTTTTTACAAAGGCAAAGAACATCACCCTGCCAGCTGAAGTTACCAATCCAACGTCTTTGTGCATTAACGACATTGAAGTAAGCGAGGTCTTGGACCTTGGGAAAGGGTGTAATATGGTAAGATGTTGCAAGCCATGACTTTTGTGGTATTTGTTGATTCTGTGAGTCAATTTCATGAGTCAATTCATGACAAGTCTATGTGGAATCTAATGAGAAGGTTTAGGGGAATGGAATTAGCCTTGGAGAAGTCTGTTGATGAGGGAAATCTAAACCTTGAATTTCAGGGCCAGTTCTTGCACTGAAACCAATTAGCTGGGTGACGGTTAATTTCTCTCTGTCCATTTCTTTGTCTATTAAATGAGAAGATTATACCACATCAATAGGCGCCTTTATGTTTCTGACCTATTGCGATTCTAGGGAACCACTATGGAGAACCTGAAAGATGATATTCGGAAGGAAAACCAAACAAAAATATTCCACAATGGGACAACAGTAAGCGTCTTGTTTACCACCATTTTCTTAAAAATGTTAATAACCTTTGTTAGTAGCTGATTTCTTCCCTCTTCTGTAGTAAGGAAGAGACAGTCATGAAGCAAGATGCAAAGCGATTAGGTAAGAGATCAGCTATGCCAACCAGTTCGGACCATGAGACCATTCCTGGCTCCCTTTCACTATTATAAATCTGTTATATAAAGGGGTCCATACTTGTAAAATTTCTCTTTCATTCAGTACCTACAGAAAAATGTAGACAGAGAGCTAAAAATGATCAGCCTGTGAAAATCCATGACTGACTATAAATGAAAACAATTCTAAATATCTAATAACTAAATCTGTTTGTTTAAAAAATAGTTGGAAATTGTCATGAAACTCAGTCAACATTTTAAGAGACTGATTTAAAATGTGTAATATTTTCTGTTCAACTCAGTGTTTCTACTGATTTGATTTCATTGTTAGTAGGAAAATTGATATACATTATGCATGGAAGGAGTACATATCAAAAGAGGTGACTATGTAACCAACAGCTACTTCCCTCCATTATAGTTCACATATAGTATACTAAAAATGAAATGCTTAAAGGTTTTTACTTTTTTAGCATAATTCTATTGGGTATAAAAGAATTTCAGAAAAAAATAAAACAAGTTTTGAGATGCTCGAGACCTAATCTTTTTTTGTATTTTCAAATTAAAGAGTAATTAACAAGTTGAATTTATTGAGGCCAGATTTATGAAACTTGAAATAAGAATCTGTTTTTTAGAAAATCCTTATGGAAAATTTGAAGGTTGAGGAATTATGCTTATTAAGAAACAGCATTCAAATAAATAGGGAATTATGAGTGATTTGATGGACAATGAATAATAACCATTGCTTACATATTGTGGGATGCCATTGGTAATAAATTTGCTTTTGCATTCAGCCCACACTTTAGAAGAAAATTCCCAATTTTTGGAATGTGACTCAAAGAAAAGGATGGCTACAGAATAACATAACTGATTTAACCATTCTGTCTTTTTAGTGAATTCTTCTCCTAGTGGAAATTAGGATAGTTGAAGAATTCACTGTGGCTTTGTATCCTTCCCTACTTCCATAGTTGAAATAAAACTGGTAAGCTCATGAGATTAGGCAGTCCCATAAGACTGTAAGAGCTTCCTGGCTTTATGCTGGCCAGAAATAACAGCACTGAGTGTTTTTACAATAATCCTGCTTTTGGGGAAAAACAGGAAAGGGAGAGGCATGTTAAAATTAAATATTTTATAAGATGTACAGAACCAAAAGAAAAATAGAGAAGTTTCCTTTTAGTTCAGGGAAAATTAGAATTGACTCTGATTATCTAAATTATTTACTCACCCATATTTGAATAAGCAATTTATACTAATATTCCCTTAGCATATTATAAAATTTCTGTACTTTATTTTTTCTTTGAATCTGGACTGCTAAGCTAAGGTAACAATATTTAATTCACTACCCTGTCCTACTTAGAATATTCACTTTGTTGGAAAGATCCACCATTGGAATTGACATCAATTCTCAAGATCAGATATTTGTGTATTCAGGGAATTTTTCCAATATTTCTCGGGATTGAAATAGCCTACAATACATTTTCATTTTGTTATTATATTTCTCATAAGCAGCAATCAACATTGACCAAATATAAATTATTTAGCATTAACTGCATATCTTATTCTGAAGTCCCAAATCTGATACTTTCTAAATGACCAAAAAATCTCATATTGTCACTAAATACAATATTATTTTTCCAATTTTGAAGGGGAGAGCATTATTATCTAAACGGGCTGTCAGGAAGAAATGATCCTTTGACTTTTTGTGTTTTCTTTTTGGATATCTGTTCTCAGGGAAGACAATACACATATTTCCTGTATCTATCTATCATGGTTATTTTCCTCTATCCCGTTTGAAATGGCATCGGTTTTTCTTCTGACACTCCTGTTATTCTTTTTCTAGCATGGCAACCTTGGGCTAACGGCATACATCAGTAAATGCTATGCTTTTTCTTTAAGGCTTTTCTAATTTTTAATTAAAAAGAAGAGCTAGACTCTTGCGGATCACCTACAGGAGTGTGACTCTCCATGGTTACCTGTCACTCAAAGAGCTCCAGCTCTGAGGAATGCTAATTAGCCCTGCAAAAGCCCCGTAATTGAACAGGAGAGAGACTGCCGGAGGTGCAGGTCTGCCTTCATTCACAACAGTCTTGCCATCTGAATGGAAGGAGCTGTCCTGACAATGTGAGGGAATAAAGGGAGATGGGGAGGAATAAGAAAAGCCAAATTCCATCTGCCATTTTTTACTCTCAGTTCTAATGCGATTATCAAGATGTAACCTGGAGACCACGTTGTTACTTAAAAAAAAAAAAAAAAAAAAAAAAGTTTTCTTTAACCATAAAATAATAAGCCACAGCATCTGCTTTTCAATGATTATTATGATGGCTAATACGTTTGAACCGTATAAAAATAAATCTGGGATATCAATGCAGATAATCATCATGGTGATAATAAGTGTATGTTTGGGGGAAAATAGTCTTTTACTTAAGTGAAGGTAGTATTGAACTCAGACAACTGGCCTTACACAAATGTTTCTTGGTTATTTTTTTGGAGAAAAGAGAGAAAGTTTTTGATACTCCAAAATCCCCTAAGCGGAGACAAACATGTACATTGCCACTTAGACAATTGAAAGGAAAAATGTAAGATTTAGTGGATAAAATCTTGGACCATCATTTAGAGTAAAAAAAAAAATTAAGGCAATTGTGTTCCAAATAAGTTTCATCTCTTCTTCAACTCAGTACTGAATATTAATGTGGGAACCATCTAGTTGCAAAAAGATTATCGTAAACTCATACACATTAAAGAACGAAATAGTTCTTGACTGCAAGCTTTCTAACTTCAGATTTTCATATGATTGTGGAGACCTAGTGTTTTGGAGCTATCGGCACTTTAGATAGAGCCGGGTACATCTTGGAAACTGAAGCTCAAAGAAACTGTCACTAGCCCCAAGTCACATGATGGATGATGGGTAGAGCTGGAAATAGAATTCAAGTCCCTTGGTCCCAAGTTTGTCACTTGGAACCAAGAGTACAAGGCAACAGATGAAATTTTGTTTGATTCTAAGAAGGGGTGGTTTACAGTGCAAGATGCACAGGTCTGAGGGCTTTGTATCCTCCTTTGTCATAATGCAGCATATACAGCACTTGGATTCATGCTTGGGACTTTAAATATATTTATTGAAAGGATAAATGAGTGGCTACTTTCTCATATGACTTGAATATTTCAAATTGCGTTCCAATGTTTAAAATGCTGGTCTATACAACAAGATAATTTTGCACTTTTCTTTTTTTTTTCTCATGTTGAGTGTGACTCAGTCTAGAAGTTAAATTGGGTGTGGTGATTTTGACAAACATCTCTTACTGGAATAACTGGGAACCACTGCTATCCTAACTTATTTAGCCGTGTGTTATAGACTAGTTACTTTTTCCTTTAGAGAAGGAATTACAACATATCTAAGCAGCATACACAGTAAGCCTAACATATGAAAATAAGAGAAACAAATGAAAACAAAATACTGGCCCCGTTAAGTAGAGTAGCTACTATAGTCCTTGTACACCATTGTATAATTCTTTTTTTTCTTTTTAAGATTTTATTTATTTGACAGACAGAGATCACAAGTAAGCAGAGAGGCAGGCAGAGATGGGGCGGGGGAAGCAGGCTCCCTGCTCAGCAGAAAGCCCAATGCGGGGCTTGATCCCAGGACCCTGAGATCATGACCTGAGCCGAAGGCAGAGGCTTAACCCACTGAGCCACCCAGGTGCCCCACCACCATTATATAATTCTTAAAACACATCTATATGTTTGATATTTTATACACATTTTACAGATGAGGAAACTAAGTTTTAGAATGTGTTAAATAATTAGGTGATGCAGTTAGTAAGTGAAAGAGCCAAGATTTAAACCCAAATGATTCTACTCTAAACCTATGCTCTTTTCACAGTACTCTGCTTTATTACAATTCTCAGCTATAACTCTTTGTCTCTTTAACGTGCAAGTTCACACAACTAAATATCAATTCTCTTTGGCATTCCAATAGAATTTCGATAATCTGAATCATAGTATAGGCAACATTATCAAATGAAACTCTTTTAACTCTTGACCGTCTTGCTTTGGCTGGAGTAGTCAGAGAAGATGTCCAGAGACCATGACCTTAGAGCTGACACCTCTAAAAGGGAGGAAGGAAAGAAGTAAAAGGGACCAGCTAAGCTGTCATCTTGGAGAATGTTCAGGTGGAAGGAAGAGGTTCAAAGACCCCATGAAATAAATAAGCTTTGTGTGTTTGAGGAGTATACAGAGAGCCCAAGTACCTGGAGCAAACTGAGTCAAAGGAAGTGAGGATAGAAGTTGATGTCAGAAAGATAGAAGTCATTTAATTTTTGCAAGATCTTATAGGCACGTGAGGAATTAGAATTGTATACCACTTCTAGGGCAAGTCATTGCAGAGTGTTTAGCAGAGAAGGACTATGATACTATAGAAAATCACTGAGAGGATGATACATCACAGGGAGCAGGAGTGGAGACTATTCCAACAGTTCCGGACAAGAGATCAGAGTTTCAGCAGAGAAGAGGTTGGGAAGTCATCAGGTTGAGGATGTATGTTGGAGGCTGTGCTGAGCTGATCTGTAGATGATTGGAAGTGGGTCTGAGGAGAGAGAGAGGACTCAGGATGTCTGTAATTTTTTTTTTTTTTTTGTCCTAAGTATAGGTAGATTATATTTACCAGCTGGTGACTGAGGTATGATCAATTTGAGGGACATATTAAGATAGTGCTTTCTACGTAGAATATTCTTCAAATGCATTTTTAGGAAGAATAAAGGATGGTTCAGAATTTAGGCTGTTTCACTGGTAAAATGATCCAACTTAATGTGAAACGTGGCTACTATTTTAAAGATTTTATTTATTTATTTATTTTTTTTTTTTTTTTTTTTTTTTTTTTTTTTTTAAATTTTTTATTTTTTATAAACATATATTTTTTATAAACATATATTTTTATCCCCAGGTCTGTGAATCACCAGGTTTACACACTTCACAGCACTCACCAAATCACATACCCTCCCCAATGTCCATAATCCCACCCCCTTCTCCCCAATCCCCTCCCCCCGGCAACCCTCAGTTTGTTTTGTGAGATTAAGAGTCACTTATGGTTTGTCTCCCTCCCAATCCCATCTTGTTTCATTTATTCTTCTTCTACCCATTTAAGCCTCCATGTTGCATCACCACTTCCTCATATCAGGGAGATCATATGATAGTTGTCTTTCTCTGCTTGACTTATTTCGCTAAGCATGATACGCTCTAGTTCCATCCACGTTGTTGCAAATGGCAAGATTTCATTTCTTTTGATGGCTGCATAGTATTCCATTGTGTATATATACCACATCTTCTTGATCCATTCATCTGTTGATGGACATCTAGGTTCTTTCCATAGTTTGGCTATTGTGGACATTGCTGCTATAAACATTCGGGTGCATGTGTCCCTTTGGATCACTACATTTGTATCTTTAGGGTAAATACCCAATAGTGCAATTGCTGGGTCATAGGGCAGTTCTATTTTCAACATTTTGAGGAACCTCCATGCTGTTTTCCAGAGTGGCTGCACCAGCTTGCATTCCCACCAACAGTGTAGGAGGGTTCCCCTTTTATTTATTTATTTGACAGACAGAGATCACAAGTAGGCAGAGAGGCAGGCAGAGAGAGGAGGAGAAGCAGGCTCCCCGCTGAGCAGAGAGCCCCATGTGGGGCTCGATCCCAGGACCCTGAGATCATGACCTGAGCCGAAGGCAGAGGCTTTACCCACTGAGACACCCAGGAGCCCCAAACATGGCTACTATTTTAAACAATAAATAAATAAATATCCCCAGAGTCAGGGTTAATAGTAAAGTCTGCATCATTGTACTAGTCAAGGAACAACTTATATTCAGAAAAGAAATGACAAGTGGTTGTGAGATTTCTTCTTAGGATCATTTGGTTAGGTTTCAAAAAAAAAAAAAAGGAAAAGAAAAGCAAAAATTAAAAGCATATCCCATGCATCAGTTTACCACACCTTTTCCCACCTGGTAAGTAAGAAGTCACATCTTGTCAAATCTGCATTGTTCACGTGAATGGAATGCTATAGGGAGACCAACCCTTCCCCACACCCTGAACTCTTTCCTTTTTACTTTAAAGTAAAATATATAAAAAATAAATTTGACTTTTGGTAAGGAGACACCGGCCACAGCATTAGAAGCTGAAAACGGTTATTAAAAATCCTCTGATTTTGCTGCATCTTACTTATAATTCGTGTGTGAGAGTGTGTTTGTATTTTTATATAAAGCCCTTTTCTTGTGCTCTGATAACGGCTCCTATTATTTTTATTAGCACAGTGGATAGGCTTTTTAACTTCTTTATTGAACAAGAGCATCGACACACATGATGCGGATTAACAACCAAACAAAAATACCAGAATTTTAAGTCTGTTCTGAAATCAATAAAAGGCCTTCTGCTGAATTTACTTATTAAGAGTATTTCCATCAGTGCTCAAGTTTTGCTCCTGGTATTTTGCCAGAGAATTGCAGAGCTATTACTCACATCCACTCCCCTTATCTAAGTGATTGTTTTTCCTTTCCTCTTGCCGTGAAAACTTACATATTTAATCTCTACCATATTTATTTTTCCTTTTTAAATTTTGCTTTTAAATATCCTTCATATATATTTTTCAAATATTTATTTATTTATTTATTTATTTATTTATTTATTTTAAGAGTCTTATGCTCTACCGACTGAGCTAGCCGGGTGCCTTATTTATTTGTTTTTAAAGATTTTATCTATTTATTGGACAGACAGAGATCACAAGTAGGCAGAGAAGCTGGCAGAGAAAGGAGGAAGCAGGCTCCCCACTGAGCAGAAAGCCCTACGTGGGTCTCGATCCCAGGACCCTGGGATCATGACCTGAGCCAAAGGCAGAGGCTTTAACCCACTGAGCCACCCAGGATCATATATATTTTTTTTACCTGTGTTTAAGTCTCCTCAAATCTTCTCCCGAAATGTATTTGGGACAGAGAAGGGCATCTTTTCCAAGGAAAAGAGTATATAAAAAATGCCACTTTAATATGCTTGCTTTCTCTTTTATGACTCAGATATTGAGGCCTCCAGCTGGTTATATGCACCCTCAGAGTTCATGTCCCTTCTTCAGGGCTGGTGTGGACAGAGCATCAGGTTATGTATGAGCAAATTGCTCTTCATTCAAGATTTATACCCAATGGATCATTCCATCCTGTCTTTTATTTATTTACACACTGAATATGTCAATGCCTTCCCTTTCATGTTCCTAACTCCTATGAATTATTTCTCTGATCTTCACTATTATAAAGGAAAGTGGGACCAATAGAGTAGGTGATACCCATATGGGTGAGGAGGCTGACACTAAGTGACACTAAGAAGTTAACCTCAGGCTATGGCGACAAATGGACCAACAGCTCCTGTTTCTGAAATCAGTAATGTTCAATATAGTCAGTTATTATTTCTATACCTTCTATTCTCTAATGTTTGAAATTGAAATAAAGTGAGTAATTATCAAAATAAAATATTTGGGGTTTGTTCAATTTATTTTTTGACATTGAAACTGAAGGTGATGCTGAGGGGTAGACCTGGGGTTTTCCGTTCAGTAGTGAAGATTACAATTCTAACTTCCCACATAGGTCAGGTGGTGATGAGAATAAGTTCTGGTCAATGAGATGTAAACCATTGTAGTATATGCAGCTTCTAGGTCATGCTTTAAGGAGATGGGGTATGTTGTCCCCTTCTTCTTTACCTCTTCCTCCTGAAGGAGATGTGGACCTAGTAGGGAGCCATCTTGACAATGTGTATGGAGTCAACGCCATAGGAATGCAAAGTTTCTTGAGAGAAAAGGGTGTGAGCTTCTCATGACCTTATGGAACAGAGCCATAAAGTAACTCAGACTCGTAAGAAGGACAAATAATCCATCCTGTGTCTTTGTCACATACAGATCAACTTATATTATAACTAGGACCACCTATATAAATATAATAGCCACATAATGTAATATAAATTATAATATACATAATACATAATATAATCCTGAGAAACAGTATAAAACTCAATTTTTGAAATTATGTTAAAAATAGCTATAAAATGCTAAATTCAGCCTTATTTATTATTGTGAATAGTCCCAGCTTTAGATATATTGATTTTGTTACACACAGGAGATGCATTTCTATTGAGTGGAGCAAAAAATGTCTTATCTTAGCTATATTTATTAGCAAAGTTTACATTGTATATTATAGAATTAGCAATGTATTGAAATCAATGCATGAAAAGAAAAAATAATCTATGTAATAGCACTTACATGAAAGCCACATATTCAATATTAGAAATCAGAACTGTTTTTGAAACAATGATTTTGTAGTGTCTTATAAAGTTCCTCACATTTTGGAGGATGAGATATAGTGAACATTCAACCTTGCTGAGGAATAAAGCCCAGGCCTTCCTAAATGTCCTAATTTAGGGCTCTAATTACTATGTAAAATATAGAAACTAGAATAGCCAAAATATTAAATAGTCTTTTTATTTATTGTTATCATTTATTAGATTATTTATTTCTTATTCTTTAATGAGAATAAATGTATAATGAGGATGAAGGGGACCATAAAGCCAAGAGACGCGGAAGCTGTCATTGGACTTACTTGCTAGTTAGTAGCTTGCTAGTTAGTAACACTAATTAGTAACTAAATCACTAGTTAGTTACTAACTAGTTAGTGCCACAAAACAATCACAAATTGCTTCATTTCAATGACATTAGAGGTTTCTTGAGAATTAAAGCCTTGAATCTTCAATTTGTGAGTGCCAACAGTCTGCTCTATGGTCTTTTATGATTTGTTCTGTTTGATTCTCTAGGGAGCATTTTATGGCAGATGTTACCAAAGACACCTTTACTGATGACCCAGGAACCACTCTGGGCCAGAATCAGCTCTGATAGTACAACAAAAGACGAACACGATAGGAGCTGGTGATGAGCAGGGGGCCTTTCCAACAGATACTTGTGTTTCTTGATTTGTTGCTCACAACTTTTCTGGGTATTGCTTGTCAAGGGCTAAAAGTCTTAATCACATAAAACTGAAAGGCCCTGGGTAAACGTTGTGCTTACAAATAAAACATCTTAGGTAGTTCTGGGAACATTCCAGCTAGTTTTTAGCTGCTAATTTGACTTCTTAGATGGTAACCAGAACATTACAGTGGATAGGGATTGCAGTGGTGATCGCCCAACCACAAAATCTGCAGAGACTTAAACCAAGTGCTGTTATATGTTAGCTGACAGACTCCAAGCAGAATTATTGTGTGAAAGAAGTCTTTCTAGGGAGATTGGCATAGGTCTGCTAATGCAGCTATCATTTATCGAGTACTTACCAAAGTTCAAAAATGTGCTAAATACTTTCTATGGATTATCTCATTGAATCATTAGAGTAATCCTGTGAAGTAGTTACTATTATTGATTTAAAAAAGACACCAATTTAGAGAGTGTAAGTACATTGCCCCAAACCACATAATTACAAATTGTACCAGGATACATACCCAGGTTTGTCTGATGTGAAGGTTTAAGTTCTTAATATGAAGCTATCAATCTATTTATTAACAGAACAAATAACCATATTCCATTTATTATAAGAAATTGGATCAATGTAGGACACCTGGGTGGCTCAGTCGGTCAAGCATCTGTCTTTGGCTCAGGTTATGATCCCAGAGTCCTGAGATCGAGCCCTGCATGGGGGAGGGAGGAATCCCTCCTTAGTAGGGACCCTGCTTCTCCCTCCGCCTGCTGCTCCCCCTGCTTGTGTGTGCTCTCTCTCTCTCTCTCTCACAAAAAATAGATAAAATCTTAAAAATTGAATCAATGTAATATACATGTTTAAGACAGAGAAGAACAATGCCTTGTATTGCAAAGATTTTTTTCCAGATAAGTAGTTGAATTGATTTTACGTATATGGCCCCTCTTAGAATCTCTTTTCTTCAAAGGCTCTACTCTTGTTATGGAAGCTTTCAGCAAAATGTACTTGGTTTTCCAAACACACTGCTCAGTATCCTGGTATGCTTTGCTGTTCACATGGAGGTATTTGGACACTCATTTTAGTCTTGCTTTTAGCAGCAGAAGACCCTCTGCAGCTTTGGATGGTTTTGTGATGTTACTGAGTGATTGCAGGTGTCTAAGAGGAGAGAATGCAACCAGACTCATCATATCTCTAATTGGATCAACATGTAAATGATCAGAAGTTAAAGCCATATTTGATAAATAGAATTTGGAATTGAAGTTGTATTTATGTAAGTTGAAATAATGTTGCCAAATCAATGTTTCAGATAGGATTTTTTTGGGGGGGGGGATTGAAAGATTTAGCAAAGAAACCGAGTTGGAGAGGGAAAAAGGAATCTTCACTTTATAGGATATTATGGCACATATAAATTATTTTAAAAGAAATTGGGTGAAAGACATTTGACATTTTGAATTTCTATGAAAAAATCCCCATCAGCAACAAACCAAGTAAAACACAATCAAATGGTGTTAAAATTGTGTTGTCTCTCTCAACCATTTATAACAAATCCAAATGTATTTACATACTGAATTCTAACACTTTTCATTTAGAAGTAATAGTGTGAAAATTTTTAGGATGGATTGCACAGAAAAGTTGTAAAGGGAACTGAGATAATATGTATGAAATTGAGCTTCCACTGAAGAAAAATCCTACAAAACTAAAGGAACATACCCAATCACTAAAAATATTTAATTTCTTTATTCTTATAATATTCAGAATGTAAAGTTTTCAATTTTTATCCATGACCTTTTATTTTAAGCATCATTTAGTGCTTGTTGGTTTCAGAACAACAAAAGAATCAGACATTTCTGGGTTTATTGTAATGAAGTGTGGATCTGCACTTACTCTCGTTCTGTCACTAGAGAGAGTAAGTGAATTGAAATGTGGTGACTTTTCTATCTCTTCCCACCTTGTCTCTGTGGAAGCTGACCCATAATTACTCTTTAGGGAATGATAGTTCTCCTTCAAACTTGGACATGTTCTGTGATGAGCTTCTGAATACAAAAACAAAAACTAAAACCCCCCAAATAAAACTCAGAACAAACTCTCCACCCAAAACGAAACAAAACACAAACCAAAATCTAGAAGCAAGGCACATGGTGATTATCTCATTCACTGCTCACACATTTTGTCAAAATTCAGTGTCATATTGGGTACTGCTAGATGGGAACAGCAGAGATGATTTCTGCTGAATGTAAATAAAGTGATGCTCAAAAAATCTGATCCCCCCCCCTACAGTCTCTTACTAAGTAGAACAAAATACAAACCACAGTTTCCCTGACCAACTGCTCGAAGGTCTACCCTTGTTTGGTGAGGTGCCTCCACAGAAATGTAGCTGTTCCTTGTAGCAGTCATCCTTTTAGAAATCAAGCACCAGGAAGCTGAGGGAGAGGGAGGCTATGACTTAAAATTTCCAGCTAAAAGTCGATCAAAGGGACAAGGGATCTGGTATTTACTTTTACTTTCCATCTACCAATCACTAAATTCATGATTGCACATTCCCAAGGTATTTAGCTATCTCTATTCTGATCCTTGCTGATTATTATTATTATTTTTAAAAACCTTCCATGTGGGTCTGTAGGAAAATTCTCCATAATTACATTATGTCGAAAACTTGGCGTAGCTAAATGCATTGTTATGTGGTGTGAGAAGGAATGATCTGCCTAGCTATAAAATTCCTTCCTGTATGATACATGTATTACTTCATAGATTGAAAGACATTTTTCTGGTTTGCAAACAGAAGACAAACTGTCCTATAAAATCTTTGTCTTCAATAAGAGTCATAGTTTTTTCTGGCATCTAAATCTAACTGAATGATGTCCACTAACTACATTTGCTTAAAAATCTAGAATAACAGCTTCTTTGATTTCAAAGTACTGCTTAGTATCTTTATGCCGGCGCCCAGTGCAGTATTGTTGACTATTTAGTATTCAGTTCTGGATTATGATCTTGGAACTTCCACTTACATGGAAAATAAATTGTTATACACACAGACATATACATAAAAAAATAGAGAAATATATCAAAATAGAATTCCCTCATTTTTTAGTATTTATTTTAAAAAAATGTATCTATTTCAATCGCACAACTTGATATTTTAGAACCCTGAATGTTACTTTTTACTTATCAACCAAAGCCTTATAACTGGGGATCATTTCTTCAAGAAGGTTTTTGATACTAATCCATTCATCCCTTCATTTATTTTTGTAGTGTTTATAGGTCACCTATATGTGAACATGCAGTTTGAAATTCAGAGTTCTTTTACATTGTTTTTAAACAAGTATGTGAGGAAAAAAAAACAAGTGTGTGAGATTCTTGTAATTAATTAATCTAGATGTGGTAATGAATTCAGTTATGATTATGTTAATGAATGTCAAGATTGGGTTCACCTTGAGATGGAGTCACGTCAGAGAAAGTATCCAGCAATGATGGTGTGCAAACTGGAAACCTAGAACTCACCTTAGCCCCCTAACCCTGCCAGTGTTTGTGTCAGGGAGCCAGCAGAAATGAATATACGCTGCTGTTCTGGCCAGTGGGTGGGCTCGTATGGGGAAATTCAGAGGCTCTCACCTGAGTATACATCAGTGTAGTGACACATGCAAGTAATTCATCCGTCTGAATAAATTGGTAGGAAACTGTTGACTCAGCCAAAATGATGAAATCAGTTGTGTGGTCAGCAAAATCTGAACACCTTGGCAGAGTTGAAATGTTTCAAAGGACATCATAGACTTCACAGTCATTTAAACTGCCACATTTTATATAGAAGTGGCAGTGGAAAGGAGAATAAAGAAGAAGGAAGTAGATGAAATATCTTCTACAAGATGGGGAAAAAGAATGAACAGATATTGATGAATACCATTGATTTCATTTTCTGGAAATTAAGGAGAAAGAACCTTCCAAAGTCATTCTGGCTCGACTCTGAATTCTTCCTGTTTGAAATTTTACTATATTTCGGATATGCATTATACTAGACAATGAATAATGTATTGCTTTATTACAACCTTTGAGTTGGTCTCATAATTAACCATTTAACTTTTGTGTTGTTATTTATCTTTTTATCGTTCGTATTGACTCTGCCTCTTTAATCGGATTGCAAATTCTTCTGCTTACATGGCTCTGTCCCCAAATTTCATTCCTTGCAGCATTTCCAACTGTCTTCACAGCAGAAGAATTCAGTTAAGTACTTTTAAATTTATGATTTGATCCTTTTTTATAAGCTTAAGAGTTTAAAATATATTTGTCAAGTGTCAGATATAGTGTGTTACTGAAACTAGCATGTTTCATACATGTCTGAGATTATCTGTGTAAGGAATACATACTAGACAAGGTGTTTGATATCTTTTTTTTTTAAGATCCTTATGTATTAGGAAAAAAAATTAATTTTTAGTTAAAATTAAAGTTCCACTTAAGTTTATTAATAGATATTTAGGAAACATGATGAATATAATATGCCTAAAAAATAGAAACATAAGAAAGAGATTTGGGTCATTAACTGTTAAATACCATTTACAGAATCATGATTTTTTTGGGGGGGAAAGATTTTTATTTATTTATTCATTTGACAGAGAGAGAGTGAGAGAAAGCATAAATGGGGTTGGGGGGGGGGCGGCAGAGCAGCAAGTCAACTTCTCTCTGAGCAGGGAGCCTGATGTGGGCCTCCATCCCATGACCCTGGGATCATGACCTGAGCTGAAGGCAGACGCTTAACTGACTGAGCCACCCAGGTGACCTAAATTACAGAATTATTTTTGTTTTGGTGTGAAATTTTTGTTGGAAGTGTAGAGACTACTTACTTTTTCAATTGGATAATTATATCTTAATATCAGTGAATTTGTAACATTCATAATAATTTCACACATTTGTTAAAAACAATGTAAATGGACCCTCTGAATTTCAAAATTGCTTGCTTATATAGAGTTGGTCTATAAACACTTTAAAAATAAATGAAAGGATGAATGGGTCAGTATAAAAAACCTTCTTGAATAAATGATCCCCAATTATAAGGTTTTGGTTAGTAAGTGAAAGTAACAACTCAGTTAAAAACATTTACCTCAGTGGAAATTAGAAAGGAAAACATCTCTTACATTCACTCATTTTATATGGCATTTGATAATTAAAATACGGTATAAGATTTATAATTCTGTATGGTTAAAATGGAAATTTTTTGAGTATATAAACTATATACACACATAGTGTGTGTGTGTGTTGAATCAGGTATATATCTCAAATTCTAGTTATATCAGACTTTTCCTTGTTTCCAAAAAAGCCATTCATTTTCATGGCTTCAAGGGTCTGATCATGGTTTTTCCTCAGCACTATATGTTTTCTCCGGTTGTTCATCTGGAAAGCTCTCATTCCTCCTCAAAGCCCAGCTCAAATGTAGTTTCTTTTCTGAAGACTTTCTGACCCCCAATAGAGAATTAATGCTTTCTTTGAGTATATTCCCATATCAAAACTTGAAAGTATCTGATAAAATACTTTTCACTTTGTATTGTAGTTTTCGTTATATGTCTGCATCTCTCATTGTTCTATAGGTTTCTCAAGGACAGGGATGGAAATCTAAATTGAAATAGAGGATTATAGCATCTGATTAGGATTAATGAACTCAGAATTGAAAATGAATATAAATTTTAAAGAAAGGCAATTTCCAAAGATTGCTTAAAAACGTTAAAATAATTCCTGCAAAAGAAGCACAAGAAGCCAATAAACATTTTTAAAATGTTCAATCTCACAAAAATCAGGTCATAATAAGAAATAAAATTACAAATTAAAGATCCTTAAAAAATATAATAGAATAAAATGGAAATATAAATAATATGATAAATAAAATAAAATATAACACAATAAAAATAAATATAAAAATATAATAGCTTATATATATTTATATATAATATATTTATATATATATATTTAATGGAAAAACTGTGGGGAAATAGGCTCTCTCATACTCTATCAGTAGGAGTAAAAATGGCTATACTGCATCTGGAAGGCATTTTGGTAATAAATATAAAGATGCTATGAATATGAATTTTTTGTTTCAGAAACTTTATATCATGAAGAAATAATCATGCATATATGCAAAGAATACACATATAATAATGTTTATAATAGAACATTGTATACATCCCCAGTGTCCAAAATTTTGATTAAATTAATATGTGGAATAATATACAGTCATTAAAGTAATTCCATAAAAGAATATTTATTGGTATAAAATTTTAAGAAGTATTATTAAGGAGAAAAAGATATTATTTGACAATGTAAAAAAAGTTATTATTTGATAATGTAAAATATCTCATAACATTGCTCTATCTAACAAGAATTACATAGAAAAAAAATGGAAGTATTTTATTATACACCAAAATGCAAGACATAATTCTGGACGGTGCTTTCCAAATTTTGCAGTTTCTACATTAAACACCTGTCTCCATCTCTTAGCAGAAACATTTTATAAAATGAAAATTGCAGTAAAAATCTCCCAAGTGAATAATGACAGATAGGGAAAGAACACTCATCTGTTGGATTGAAAGAAGCAGTGATGTTGAAGGGTCCCAGGGCTGTGGTGGTGAGGAGCCAGGGGCTAGGCTGGGGCCAAGCCCCCTAACTTAGCTAGGTTAGGAGATTGGCTATCTGCAAAGGGGTTGAGCAAATAAGTAAATATATCAGATCTTTCTAATGAGTATGTCCAACTTTTGCATCTCTGGTCGGAGTGAACAGAAATGATGCTGAGTTTTCCTCATTCTGTCATATCTGGGGCTCACAACCTCAGTTCATCTCATTAATGGAGAAGTCCACTCCGCTCACTTATTTTCAGGCTTCTTCCCAGTAAAGCTGTATTTCCCTCTTTGTAACTTATTTGGGATTTGGTGGTGTGACATATTCACACTCTGGCAATATCCCCTTCCTTATCAGTCTCTCAATTAATTTAGTGTCAGTATGAGTTCATGAATTCCTATTTTATTCAATGGGTGGAATGACCTCTCACTAGTATGTCTTAATGATCAATGTCTCAGATTTTGCCAGGGGAAATCTCTTCTAGCTGATTCCTGTGTCCTTAAAGCCTGTCCCCACTATTCTTGGAGTACTTCCTTACTTCCTGGTGAAACCAGACATTTGGGCTCATGTGATGCTTTCATTGCCGGAACCCATCCCATCTGTGGGACGTTCCGGAGCAGCATGGTATTTAGAAACCAAGGTCTGGCTGCTCTGTGTGCTCTACGGAAGGACGCTGTTGTAGCATGGACACTGCTCTTTCCATGGCCATCTCAGCGGAGAAAGCAAGGAAACATCTGTAAGTATGTAGATACAAGAGTTCATACATTTACGCACATTTATATCTACACTTATTTCTATATCCAGACACACCTAATAAAAAGAAAACCTAAAAGGGAAAGAGGAGAGGGAGAAATATGGGAGAAGACAGAATGGAAGGAAAAAAGGTAAAGGGAAGCACAGGTATTTTAATCTTGAAACTAAGAAGCCTTCATTTCTATAATTTCCACATAAAAGGAAATCAAGATTCAAGTTTATATTGAAAAAAAGATTTATATAACTTTAATTTATAATTCGTGATGTGAGTGTTACACTTCCTTATCAGCACTGAAAATCTCCTCAACTATTTTATGTATTTTTGAAAAATGAATGCGAAACAGGATTCATGCCCATTTAGGCAATTTTTGAGACGTGAGGTTTTATAGATATATATTATATCTAGTCTATGGTATATATCTATATTAATTCTATATATCATAATCTATCAGTTTTGCTGATAGAATATTTAATGTGATTTTTAAATAAAAAAGTCAGTGTCCAAGACATGTTAAAATCATTTGGTTAGCAATTACAGCAAATGACCAACATGTTTAAGTGAGAAAGTTAATTTATTTATTTGGTTTAATAAATATGCATTGAGTCTGAATATATATCTGGCATTGTTTTAGTATAATATCTAAAATATAAAGGATTCTAAAAATATTTTTTATTTAGTAAAATTATGGATATATTTTATGAATTAATATTTAAGGTAATATTCTTTAAACCATAAGTCATGATATAAAATTAATGGGTCTCATTATTTAATGATTGACAAGTAGAAGCCCCAGTTGCCTAATGGATAAGGCATTGGCCTCCTAATGATTGACAAGTGAACTTAATAAATGAATGAGAATAGAATAAAAAAATATGAGTGATTGTACAAATGAACCACGTGTATTGTGCTGTGAATTGAGTTAAATGTATGTGTATGCTTGCATGAATCTACTGTGTCACTACATAATGTATTTTATTGTTCATTGTGAATATAATTCAAAGACACAAAATAATTCAGAAGATAAAATTTTCCATAAAACATCTTAAATGAAAGAAACTTCTCAGCATGTAAGTAAACGAGTAAGTATAAAGTAGGAAGACAAATTTAATATCACAGATGTACGGAGAGCTATAATAGAAGAGTTATTATAAATTTTTTCCTCAGTATTAATGAATTTGTATTAAACATAGCCTATTAGGTATTACTGGAGAGAAACGCTCTTTCCCCTTAATTGCTGAGTAAGGGACACATCATGTTTTTGCTCTTGGATTGGTTCAATGATGGTATTTCTCATTGCCAATGCAAGCTGCAGAGTGAGCAAAACAATTGCTTTTTTGCAATGATAAAAATATCACTGGGTGAATAGTCCCTATTCAACTGTCCCTAATGAGAAGCAAGTACACAAAACTAGAGCTCAGAAGCCCTGGATTTGTCATGACTTCTACAGTTCTACCTGCTGTGCAATTCCAGGGGATACCATTTACATAGAACACAATGTACAGAGGATTCATTTGCAAAACAGGCTTGAGACGGCCATTCTTTTTTCCACTGTTGCAATCATGGGAGCCGGTTTTCTGAGCTTTCATTTCTTACCTGGAAATGGGTGGAGCAAGTTTATCCTGTTCATAGTCATTATTCTTTATAATGGGCCATGTTCGCTCTTGAAGAAGAAGGAATCTCTCTGGTTCCTTATAAATGCTTTCCATTACGTCTTTTCCCTGTGGTGCCTGAAGGAGCCCAGGCTTTGTTTGCTGTGTAAAAATGACTTAAAGTGGTATCCTTTGATAGTCTATATTTCAACAAGATTTTGAAGAACTTAAATGTCTGACATGAATTCTACTGGTCTGTTTTCAATCACCCCACCAAGGATAAATATGGGAACACAATTCACATTCTCAGGTGAGTATTACGTGTAATCAGTTCCTCACCCTTGTCCACTCATCATGGATGGAGTTGGTAATGGCTCTTTTCATCAGTTATTTTATAATCACTTTATTGTGCTACCTGGGTATGTTATATGGCACTCTCAATGTATAGATATTTTTGAGGCCAGAGTCCAGGTCAATTTTCCTTCCTTTTTTCCTCCCCTCCTCTGTTTTAGAGGGTAGGCAGAGGTAGAGAATGTTGCCACTTCTACAGATAACTCTTGAAAAAATAATACATTAATTTTATTCAAAATGATAATTTGCTACTAAGATTTTTAAATTTTTCCTTTTTTTTTTTTTTTTAAGATTTTATTTATTTATTTGACAGAGATCCCAAGTAGGCAGAGAGGCAGGCAGAGCAAGAGGAGGAAGCAGGCTCCCTGCTGAGCAGAGAGCCTGATGTGGGGCTCGATCCCTGGACCCTGGGATCATGACCTGAGCCGAAGGCAGAGGCTTTAACCCACTGAGCCACCCAGGAGCCCCTAAACTTCTTCTTTTAGAGTAGCTTTGTATCTTCAGAAAAACTGCATAGGTAGTCCAGAGGGTTCTCATGTTTCCTGCACCCAATGTCTCTTATTATTAATGTCATATAATAGTATGATATGTTTATCAATTAATGAGTCAATCTTGCTCTACCACTAAGTGAAATCCGTACTTCATATTTCCTTGGTTTTAACCTACTATCCTTTTCTGCTCCGGCATCTCATCTAGGATATCATAGAACACTTAGCTGTCATGTCTCCTTAGGCTTCTCTTGGCAGTGACAGTGTCCTTGTTTTCGATAACCATGATAATTTGAGAAGCACTGGTCAGATATTTTGCACAATGTTCTCCAGTTGGCATGTGTCTGATCTCATGGTTAAATTGAGGTCATGGGTTTTGAGGAAGAAGGCCCTAGTGATGAAATACCATAAACATGACTTTTCAGCGTTAATGTTTACCTTGATCACCTGGCTGAGGTGTGTTTGCCAGGTTTTTCCATGGTAACTCACTCTTTTATCCCTCTTTCCATACGGTACTGTCTGAAAAAAGGGATGTTCAGACCACACGAAGGAGAGGGGTTTACGTTCCACCTTCTTGACGGGGTCGTATTTGCATACGTTAACTCAGGATTCTTCTGGAGAGATTTAACCCATCTTCCTCATTTTCTTATTTATTCAACCGTATATTCATCTTAGTGAGGATTCATGGATATTTATTTTATATTTTGGCTTTCGTTGCTTTTTAAATTTAGATGATGTAAAGCTTATCTGATTTAATGTGAATTCCTTGTCAGCTCAACACCTGCCATTCCCTACCACATACCCAAAATTCTAGGCACAGGAAGCACTTCTAGATTCTTAAACATGCCCCTCTCTCAAACAACCTCTGTCCCCACACGTTGTTTTTTCATCTGAATGCTTTTTGTCCACATTTGGCTCTTGCTCTTATCAGTCCTTTACCATCTAGTTCATACAATTGCCTGAAAGTGAGACTTTCTTTTTGCTTCCTTAGGAGTTTATGTATATATCTATTACGGTATCTCTCACCTTCTCTAATATGTGTTTGCCTGTCTATCTCCCTACTGAGATGGTTAAGTCATTGTGTTACTGGCAGTTTCTTACTTCTCAACCCTTCAACATCTAGTGCCCTGCCTGGCATAGAGAAGTTTCTTTAGGTTATGTTAGGATGGACGGACAAGGAACACAACTTCGTTAGTTAACACTGTTGATTTTAGAAGTAGTCTCCGAGTACTTTCTAGAGGAAAAAAAAATGGCATTGCAGATCTCCTGTTAATAGGATATATGTTTTGAGTTGCTTTTATCTCCTTGTAATGATGTGTTTATTCTGATCATCCAGATTTTCGTATACAGTCATCTTTGAAGATCAGGCATTCATGAGATGGCTGGTCAGAGTTAAGGTCACGGTTTCTAGTCCAGAAACAGCCTTTCTCTTTGTGAGGAGAACGTACCCCCCAGGCAAGGATGGAAACCGGGGTGACCTTGGCCTCATTAGTAGAGTGCCCTAACCAACTGAACTAACCAGCCAGACAACAAAGGCAGCAGCAAAGAAATCTAACAAACACAGAAGTTCACTTTATAACATAAAAACTGCAGCCTGTATTGACACACACAAACTGGCCTGAGTGTTTTGACTGTCAGGTAGTCAGGAAAGTAAGAAAGTAGTCAAGTTAGGCAACAAGCACGTCTGACTCTTTTTCTCTGACTAGACTCTGAGCATTGATTTGACTGGTGTGTGTTTGTAGAAACAGTCACATTTCCCTTGCCAAAAGAAGATGCTGTTGTCCCCCCCTGCCCCCGCTGAAACTTAATGTAATAACTGTTACATCATATAAATTCATTTCCTTAAGAATATGTGTCAGACTATCACATCAGTTAAGGAAAATTCTCATCTTTTTTTCTGTTTGAAGTTATGGTTGGGCTTTTTGGGGTCTAAATTAAGTGAATTCATAGTGCCATCTAGTGCTTCAAAAGAGAATTAGCAGAGCAACTGGGGAGAAATTTGAAATCCGGCTTTGGTTGTAAACCCAATATTCTCAGTTCTCTGCTTAAACTAGTCACTTGGCTGATTCAGGCTAGCATTTTCTGTGTTTGGATTATTGGTCACAGTTGATCAGGTATTGACTTTTTATGACACTGGTGTGAGAAATCATTGATTCATGTACAGCTTGAAAAGAACCCCCCCCCCCCCGAACATAACTAGAAACATATGTCCCTTTGCTTTTAAAAGTATTAGGCATGAAATGAACCCACAAATAAAACGAAACAGTGCTGCAGGAGATAAATGAGGAAAATTGCAATCTCAGATAAATCAAGGCTCCTCCCACCTAAACAGGGTAATAAAATAGAAGGATCTGAAGACAGACATTATCTTATTCTATATACTTCTGAAAATATATATTCTCTGAGTCTGTTTGGAAAATCCAGAGAGGGAAATGCCCACTGAGGAAAAAAAGCAAATTACTTTTCTTCTATTTCAAGTAAACAAATCAACCTCTACTTACTAAAACATTTCTGCTTTGGTTGCCCTCCATTTCCACATGAAATCTTTCTGATATTTCCAGGACTTGATTTAAAAATTTATGAAGGAAACAAACACAATGAAGACTCTCTTGATTTGGAAGCATTTTTGATCAAGGCACAAAACGTGACATATTTACATTATTTTCTTTGTCACTGAAATACAGTAATACGTATTTCTCGTCACTTCTAATTTTCGGAAGCTGTGGGTGATTTCATCTCCAAGTAGCACTGTGAAGTATTATTAGCCCCATGTACAGTGAGCTGCAAGGTTGGCTTCCAAACCTGGTCTCACGCACTCCGTAGCGCTGTTGCGGCTGCAAATGTCCTAGTTCCTTTCTCTTAGTGGCGTTTTGAAAGCTTGGATGAAACAGTAAGAAAAGGAGTAGGGAAGGGGGAACCAGAATGAAATGCCCTGGACTGAGGGGGTGGGGGGTAGCTCAAACTGTGTGAGCGTCAGGCTGCAGAAGCTTCATGCAACATTTTCTAGAAGGCTTTGGAATCCAAATGTTTTTTTATAAAGAATGGAAAAAGAATTATGAATATTTTAAGCAATCCATCTTAATGGGATATCCCTAAGTAGAATATAATAATTTTCAAACACATAATGAAAATTGGTGATGTAAAGAGCTGATGAAAATTCAGTGGGGAGATCCTTCAAAACGTCCTGAGTACTATCCTATCAGTTACGGCTGGTCACATACAACCAATTCCGCCCTCCCCCATCTTTTTGTTATCGATTCTGATTCATTTCAGATAATTTCCTTTTTGGTTTTAATATTGCTAGAGCAACAAATCCATATTTGATAAGGAGTTCACAATCATAAAATGCTCAAATAGTATAGACTTAAGTCCATTTTCAAAGGAAGCTCAATTTCAAGTCGCATTCTGTTTTAGCCATTATAGATCAGCCATTTAATATACTCAATTAAAAGTAGTTTTATTTTCATGGTTTTTTTTTTTTTTTAATAGTTGTTCCCACCTAGCTGTAACTGCCCATCGTAAAGGGGGATCCTTTTTGCCATTGCAGTATTGTGTCTCTGTGGATGGAAAAACACACTTAAATGCTGAAATATTTATGATTCAGTCCCCCTGCATTATCAACTCATCATGACTTATTGGTAAGCAATCGCCGTGCCTCTTGGCTAAGAAAGCAATGCCAGAATTGGTCAGGCTCAGCTGACAGCTGTGTCTGGGCTCCCGCCAGCTACTTCAGGGCTCCTTGCCCCTGGCAAAGAACTTAGTGAGAGAACAATAAAACATATTGTTGTAAAACAGTAAAATGTACCCAGTTTGCCAGTTTGCATATTTCTCTGCAGCTACCCGTGATACAGGGAGCTGTGGGCAGACTTGCAGGTCTGCCGGCCTTCCTGGCTTTGAACAAAAGTGTTTTGTTTCAGGCCATTCTATTGGGTGGACTCCTGTGGGTATTTGGAGGAAGGTTAGAGAAAGAAGTATTTTTTGGTTGTTGTTTTATTTTGTTTTGCCTTTTTTTTTTTTTTAAATAACAACAAATCATGAATTAATTTGCTCCACACAAAACCTAAACAAAGGAAAAGAAGCTTTGGGAATCATCTTTGAAAGGAGCTGGCAAGCCAAGAGGAAGAAAATATTTGCCACTGCAGTGAAGAGAACATATTTGTTTGGCTGGATGGACATTTTATCATCCACCAAAAGCCTTCATTTGATTTAGCTGTTGTGTTTTATGGCACAAAACATGGTCTGTCATACCACACCGGCCAGCCCTCCTGCTCAGAGCCTTCTTCCACCAGCGCAGTGTAAACTCGCATTCACAGTAAAGCCACGGAATACCTTGGCTGGGTTGGCAAAGAATGAACCGTGTGTTCCACGTGTATTCCAACCACAAAAAATTAGACAGAAAGAATTCGCAGTTCAAAATGAGGTAATATGGTAATAATTTTTCTATATCTCTGGAACATTGAGCATGAGTTATTTGAAACTGTATTTTCCTGCTTTCCTGAAAATACCTACATTCCACACTTCATCTAAACTTTAATAGTGCAGTTTGAAAACCCATCCTTAGCACTGAGCATTTAATACTGTACTATGAGGGTGCCTGGGTGGCTTAGTCAGTTGAGTGCGGGACACTTGGTTTCAGCTCAAACCATGATCTCATGGGCCATGATCTCATGAGTTGTGAAATGGAGCCCTCATGGAGCTCCCCACTCAGTGGGGAGTCTGCTTGAAGATGCTCTCCCTCTGCACCTTCCTCCACTCATGCTCACAAACTCTCTCAAATAAATAAATCTTGGAAAAAATATGTTTAAAATAAATCGATAAATAAAACTCCATTATACTTATGTCATTTTAGTCTGTGGGAAGATTCTGGAACTCTTTCATATCTCTCTCACGTGGAGGTAGTACGGAGCCTTACCCACAGTATCTGTTGACTGGCTTTTTTGTGGAACGAATGAATTTACAAAATACTCTAGCAATACAGTAAAGAGACATTTCAAAATTAAATTAAAGTGAAGACAGTGAAGGTGAATGTTATATATTGATCAAATATATTTTAGAAGTGACATAATGTAGGTAAGCATATGATTGTATAAGTATTCGCATGAGCAGCCAAGCAAGTTATACGCCCATACCTGTCTGGCAGTCTGTTCTTCCTTAATCATGTTTTAGTTTTTCTATAAATGATCAGAAATGGCCAACTCTCCATATTTTTTTAAGAAAGTTAGTACTTTATGGTTAATTTTATTACAGAATAAAATTTTATATCTAAAAGTAGACAATAAAACACACTTTTTCAAAGGAAATAAAAAGTTAACATTGGTTTAAGGTTTACTGTGTTCAAGGAACTTAACTTTGTATGTGTTTCTATTGCTTATAAATCAATTGTCATGCAATGCTTAAAGAGCAAATTCAAATGAATTAACACAGACAGGCTTAAGTATAATTAATGCAGGTATAAGAAACCTTTAATGGTACAAAAAATAATCGTGTTTTTTTCCCTTCCTCCCTTCTTCGTTCCCTTCTTCCTCTCTCTCTCTCTCTTTTTTCTTTCTTCCTTATGCTTCATACCGAGGGATTTATGGAGGGAACATTAATCCAGAAGTTGTTCTCGTCCCAGAAAATCCTGCTTAAAATAGTAGTGTGTGTGAAGAGATCATTCCCAGTGCGTGTTTGGAAGAGTGTGTCATCATTTAAGGTTTCTACATGTGCATGAGATATCTCTGCAGTAGAACATAGAAAAACAAAAATAAAAAGCTAACATTATGGAAATACCATGGCTGAAGAAGGCTGATAATTGCAGACTTCAAGACTGACAGAACATCGAAATAGAGCAAAGCATCCAGTTAAGATGAAACAAGTTCTTTAGCAACAGAAGAACAGAATGTGTGTGTATTCCTACACACATGCATATATACAGAGGCAACAAAAGAGCCTGGATAGGACCAAGCTCAAAACATTTTTTGTAAATACATCTAGCTAAGTGCTTCACCTCATTGAGGAAGGATTGGCACCTAAGAGTAGTGCTACCATGCAGTTATATCTGAACAATTAAATAAAAGACAATGACTTTTTGTTGGCAAAAACAAACAGTTTTAACATGCAGTTAAGCTTACCATTTAGTAAACATGAATTTTATTTGTTTTGTACTAACCTGTTATAAAATTTCCAAATTTAACAAAGAATAAATGCTAAAGTCTAGGTGTACTGTTAAGAAAGGACACACATTCCAGTAGGATCCAACTGAAACTTAAGTCAAAACTCTTGTACTCCAAGTTGGAAAGCCAGTTTAGCAGCACCTGTTTGTGGCTCTGCATGGATCATTTTTAACAATGCAGTGTCTATATCCATCTACATCATTGACATCTCTTGGATCTTCCTCTTTCTCTTGGTTCTCAATCAATGCATTGTCTTAGGCTTAGGTCTTCTTGTCTTCATTTGTTGCAGTATGATACAAATTACTATAAGCTTGAAGATCTCTGGTACCTCTGACATCAAATTTATGCTTAAATTCCTTTCTCACATTCCCTGATAGTATCCCATATTTTTGCTCATTGTGGAGATACCTCTTCTCATCACACAAGTGCCAGTCTTTGATATCTTCTCATTGTTTCTTCTACAGACATTCAGAAGCATGAGCTCCCATTAAAAAGCACCTGAGTTTGAACACTACCTTTTTCCTTACAGACGGTGAGGCTATATGATATGGTTCCTCAGTTTTCTTATTGGTAAAATGAAAATAGTAAGACCTACCTTCAATCTCATTTCAAAAATAAATTAGAAAATGGATTAACTAGTGGTCCTGTGCTGGTGCTGGATAGAGAGAAATTTCCAAGTAAATGCTAGTTTCTTTCTTGTAAAAGCATCCTATCCCCGAGATATTTTGTTGACCCTGGACTGAATTAGTTACATGAATCACATTCATTATTCATTGTGAGAGAAAGAGAAAAAAAAAACCCTAAAAACACAAGAGTATGGTTTGTCCACTCTGTTGGTGGTCATCCTTTGTTACAACAACAAGGGATAACTGTGTGCTGGAGGTAAACTCTCTAATAGGAGAGCTGAGGAAATATTGTGATTAGGGAAAGATCAGGAAATTCTTGTAAATGATGAATTTACCTCAGCAATAAGAAGAATTGCAACCATGAAAATAGATTCAGGAGAATTTGGTAAATTCTTAACTCTATATAAGATCATATTCTATTCCTTAAAATTCTCTCTAGGTTAGATGAGGAGCAGGCAGTGGGTATTTTAAAAAATAATACATCGTGAGGTCATATTTTTTTTTTTGATTTTATTTATTTATTTGACAGAGATCACAAGTAGGCAGAGAGGCAGGCAGAGAGAGAGAGAGGGAAGCAGGCTCCCAGCCGAGCAGAGAGCCCGATGCGGGACCCGATCCCAGGACCCTGAGATCACGACCTGAGCCGAAGGCAGCGGACTAACCCACTGAGCCACCCAGGCGCCCCTCGTGAGGTCATATTTTTATAAATTGTTTCCAATCTCCTTCCTTTTTTGTATCTGTGATATTGTGATTTATAATAAGGAGCATATATTTGGTCTTCATTTTCATTTCTGGCTCCTAAGACCCTTGGAATTTCGTAAGTGATGAGAACGACAAAGGTGCCCTTTGTTATGTTAATGTGGTGACTTTGGACTGTGCCTGGGTCATCTAAAGGTAGGGGTATGGTCAACAAAAAAGCCAACCATATAATTACAAGATTAGAACTTTCAGAAACCCCCTGCTTTGGGGAGAACCAATCTCTAGTAACCAATGATTTAATCAATCATGCCTTTGTAATAAAGCTTCCATAAAACCCCAAAAGATAGCGTTTGGAGCTTCTGGCATTGGTGAGCACATGGAGGTACTGGGAGAATGGCATAGTTAGAAAAAGCATGGTAGTTCTCTGCCTTTTCCCTATACTTTGACCTTTGCATCTCTTTTATCTGGCTTTTCCTGAGTTATATCCTTTTATTATAAACCTGTAATCTAGTAAGTAAGCAAAATGTTTTACTGCATTCTATGAGCTGCTCTAACAAAGTAATTGAACCCAAGGAGGGGGTTGTGGGAACGTCCAGTCTATAGGTGGTTACTCAGAAGCCCTGGTTATGACCTGGAATTGTGACTGGTGTCTAAAGTGTGTCTAAGAAGGTGAAAGATGGAGGGAGCAGTCTTGTAGGACTGGGCCCTGAACCCATGGAATCTGATGATACCTACAGTAAGTAGTGTTGGAATTGAGTTGAATTTTAAGACACTGTATGGGTGTTCAGGAACTGCTTGGTAATATGGGAAACCATCTCCTCTACACACACACACAACACAACACACTCACACATTGGACTTGAGGCAAGACCTTTAGTATCTCTGTCTAGAACAAAATAAAATAAAAATATTTCTCTTTCAGCAAACACTAATATATCCTTTCAGGTGGATATATTCATTCATGGTTTCTTTTGGAGGGATGACCAACTGTATCTATGTCATAGTATAATATTTGAAATATAAAGATATATTTCTCCAATATTGTCTTGCACTTTTTGGCCTTTCATGGAACCAATGGCTAGATATTCATTGCCTCAAGGAAAGAGTAATGCAAGAACAAGAAATCAACACTGAAATTTTTAGCTGACTGTGAGTTTATAAAGCAGAGACCATAGACAGAAGCTGATGGGACTCATGAGACAAAAAACACAACAGACTCTGGAGAAAACATGGTGTAAGTGCACTGCATCTCAGCAGGTCTGGACAAGATGCCTCAGGGAGAGAAAAAGAGAAACCAAGAGGGGAGGCATTGATACTGTGGATCTTTGAGAAAGGGGGAGTGCCCTGGCATCCAAGCTTTGGCTGATTTCCCAGGTTAGGGCAAAACTATCCCAGAAGGGGTCTGGAAGAATCTAATTATAGAGGCATTTGGCACTTCTCTTTCCAGATGGAGCTCTGTGTACAGGAAGATCCTAGACCGGAGGTAGCTCCAGAATGAGTCTAGGGTCTTGGTCACTTCACGGAGTTCCCTGCATCCTCAGTGTTAAGGATCAGTAAAATACAATGTGTAAAAAAAAATGGCCTTCGGTTGTACTATATGGCTTACCATGGCCCTTACGGTATGCAGGAGCAGACAATTTTCATGCTTTCATAGAAGATTGAAGCAGCTGACAGAGTAGGGTCTAGAACCACCTTGGGAAGCATAAGTAAGAAATGACTCAGTAGGAACTCCTGTGGGCTTCTGAGGAACAAAGAGAAATGCAGTCAATATGATGGATGGCCTTCCCTCTACTCCCTAGACACTAGAGAAAATTTAGCCTTAACTCCAGAAAAAGGGGAACAAACACCCTATGTTGACTGAGATTGAGATTCTGTTAGGAAGACAGGTAGCTCAAATCAGCTTTAAATTGGATTGTAGAAAAATAGAGGGTGTTTTTGTTGTTGTTGTTGTTGTTGTTGTTTTTGCATACTTTGAAACCTGGAAAAGCTCCCTGCAATTCTGTATAACCTCTACGGAAGAAGCATGATCTGGAAAATATTCCTTTTATAAATATAAGTATCCTCTGTAGGTTCACTTGATAGCTGACTTTATTTTTGGACATTCAAGTTCAATTAGAGTGACCTCACCAAAGATTTAAAAGATGTAAGTCGTGTGTGGAAGCTCTGTAACCTTGGACAATTTCATGACATTTTTGGACTTTGGTTCTCTAATAATCTACAAAATAGAAATATCAGTGATTACTACTTCATAAGATTATGGTGAATATTAAATTAGATATCATGTAAAGTGTGTATATAGTGACTAGTGTATGATAGGAGCTCACTAAATGATAGTCACAATAAGTACCTTAAAAGTGATTTTAAGAAGGCTCATCTATGAAGAAAGATACTTAGAATAGGGTTTAGAGTTAAAAACCTAATGAAGTTTGCTTGGGGCCTATGGATATATTTAATAATGCTGGTGTTTGCTTTTGCAAAGCCCATAGTACCTAATATGAACAAGAGTCATAATATATATATGGTTAAATCAAATATTTATGGTGTTTTCTCTTGTCTCTCATGTTTTTCCAACATATTGACACACCATCAATTAGTATTCACAGCTTCTTTTTCATGGGCAGTTTAACACTTTTTATGGGCATTAATATAAATTAAGAAAAAAGTCTCAGTATGTTTCCAGCAGCTAGAATTTCCTTCTCTTTACTTTGCATGTAAGAACAGTACCCATTTGCCATGAATTGATACAAAGTATAATCAGACAATGATAATCTTCCCTTTAGGAGGGAAATTAAAAGTATGAGGAGGGAAACTACTTCAAGGTGGGGAACAAAATTTTAGTGCTACTGTTTTGATTTGCTGGCCTGTGAAGTTGGACCCTTTCAAGGAAGATGAGCTCTTACGAAGCTATTGTCCCTCTGCAGACAGGTGACCTTGTACCATGGCTTTCTTCCCTGGGTGTATGGTTGAAAAGTTAGGAAAATAGGAGAAAAATCAAAATGTATGTGATATAAGAATGAGCCACAGATGGCAATAATATGTTTACAGTAAGAAAAGTTCAGCATAGATCTTCTTAATAGTCTTAGCACATCCTTAACAAGAAAGGATAGCACTCCCCCCAAATATTAAGCTAACAAGTTGGCAAGGAATTCCTCATGTGATCATGTCCTGTAAATGCTACACTGATTAGTAACAATATTCCAAGGTCATATTTACTAGATTTTGCAGTAATGATCTTTGGATCATGTATTCATAGCCAATGTTACTGTTCCTTGAGGAAATTTCCTATGGTTTGAATTGTCTTCTACTATTGTAAGGTGAAGTATAATAAAAAAAAGAAAGCAAAGCATCTTTATATTAACTAAATAATGTACTTATATCTGACATTTGCTAGGTCAGATACCTGCATAGGTCAAGAAATTAGTCTCTTAAAAAATGTTTTTTCATTTTATTTTATAGGCAAGACACTATCCTATATACTGAGGGTAGAAGTCCACCTCCAAGAATTTATTCAGACACAGATTTATATTGTCCAAGCACCTTTCTGGTGGAGAATTCCTTTTCTGGTATTTTCTATTCTATGGACTACGTTTTGACTAAAATTGTAGTCAATGAGGCCCATGTATTTCAGTGATCAATCTGTAACTGGAGAATTAATGTAAAGATAGTAAAAATATTAGTTATGACTCCCAAATTGTGAAATCAAATTTACACAGTTAATCAAACAACTCACTCAGGCAAAAATATGTATATGCAGTGTGATCTTGAAGTTAACAAATGATATATCCTCACTCCAAACTGGGGAAGCCCACAGCTTGCTCTCGTCAAGGAGCATTGTCTCTGTCCTGATATTGGTAGAAGCATTTTCTTTTAGATCTCTGGCCCTGACTATTATTCTACATTATATCATCTCCTATGCTCTGTGTGCCACCTACAGTGTAGTGGTTAAGGCCACAGACATGGGACATGGGAATTAGACCACCTGGGTTTAAAGATGGCTGTCCTCACTGTGTAGTTGTGAGACTGCGGCTAAACCAATAGCTTTTGTTTACATTACATTCTACAGAGTTTGCATTAGAGTGAAGATAATTACAATACTGTAGTGGGATGAAGGGTGGTCTCCAAAAAATACTTCCACATCTTAATCTCTGGAACCTACAGATGTTATTTTATTAGGAAAAAGGATCCTTATGGATATAATTACCTTAAAGATTTTGAGATAAGATCATCTTGTGTTGGGCCCTCAATATAATGACAAGTGTGCTTATAAGACATAGAAGAGAAGATTCAAACAGAAGAGGAGAGGTTGATGTGAAGAAAGAGGCGGAGGAAGCGGTAAGGTGGGCACGGGCCACAGATGCCATGGAATGTGGCAGCCAGCAGAAGCTGAAAGAGGCAAGGAGGATTCTCCCCAAGCCTCCAGTCCTGCGGGGAGTACAGCCTCCTGAAATCTTGACCTCAGACTCCTGGGGTCCGGAATTGTGAGAGAATAAGTTTCTGTCTGTTTAAGCCACCTGTTTTGTGGGTATTTTTTACATGGCTTCAGGAAACTCCTATGAGTACCTGCATCAGAAATTTGTTGTGAGGATATAAATCAAGTGGGTACAATGCCTGGCACACAATAAAATTTGGCTGTCATGGTTATGGGAACAATTGTCTTCTATAGTGAGGTCTATTGTTTTTTTGTGCCTGGCATTCATTTCTCTAACTTCTTCACATCACCTTGACTTTCCTTTGGGGACCTACTGATTTTTCATCTTGAATGAATGACACATGGACACAAAATTATTGGTACTAGTTCATGTAGGTGTCCTCAAGTGACTTCATTTTCTCTTGCCATTGGACCTTAAGATGCCCCATTTCTTGACCTTTTACCTTATTTGGTGATTTGTACCGTACAGAGCCTTTTCCTCTTGTGTTACCCTTGTGTGCAGTACATAGGTAGTTACTGGAAAGTATGTAAGCAGCAAATGCCACAGGGTCAGAGCTAGAAAAAATAAGAGCTATTAATATTATTCCTTGTCTTGCTCTCCAGCTAATTTTAAGTCTAGTTTTTAAATTGCTTATTAGATATTTCATTTCCACTTGGCTGTTTTGAGATGGTTTCACTCTCAGGATGTGTGAAATACAACTATCTTCCTCAAAAGCTCTATTATTAGATTCTCCTTTCCTGATAATTACATTTTTTTTTCTTATTCAAGTTTTGTTTTAGCTGGCTTTAACTTATTTATATCTCTCATGACTAATAACCTGGTAAGGCCACACAATATTATTCTAAATTCCTCAACAGCTTTCTTTTTTTTTTTCTCTCAGTACTCAGTCAAGTTCTGATTCACAATCTTTCATAGTGAGATCAAGATAAATATTTAGCTGAATGAAAGATTTTTCCTCACACTTTACTTATAATTCAGTCTCCTGAAGATAAATTTTTCTTAAATACTGTTTTTATTCATAATACTTTCCTACTAAAAATTACAATTCTACTTATCTAACAATAGTACATGACAAAATAAAAATAATGGATCTAACAGTTGTATCATGGACCATTTGTAGTTATTAGCAACGTGTGGGTATATGAAGTGAGAACAGCGGGTACAGAACTGTGTAGGCAATATGATCACAATTTTGTTAAATACAGGCACTCATATTGAAAAAGGCTAATGAAATATGTACAAATCAAAATAGCATTTTCTTTCAGTAGGATCAACTAATTTTATTTCCTTTTCATGTTATTTCTCCCCCTCACTTCTCTACAGTGGGTGTGTAAACCTTTTATAATTTCAAGTAAGAATATTATAAATTTAAAACCCATATGTAGTGGCTATTCATGCTCTGTAGTAAAATTTGGATCTCCTTGGTTGTCCTTCAAGATCTTCTATAATCTGACCCAGTTCACCTTATGTCCTGCTCTATCTCAGGCAGAGATCTTTATGCTTAAACCATAGCTGCACTGACCTACAGGTACCCAATGTCCATTCTGGCTTAGTGTTTTCACTTTTTTCTGTTCAGTTCACCATTCCTTTTGTGTCCAAATTCCACCCATCACTCAAGGCCCAGAGAAGGCACTCTGGCATAGCCCTTCTTGATCTCTTTTCTTTTGAGTATCTTTGTGCCTTCTTCATCATTAAGTGAGAGAGCCGCAAATCCTATACCATCTCAGCACCGTAAGCTACCTCTTTACATGCGTAAGTTATAGCACTTTAAAGATCAAACAAACTTCCCAAGAGTGGAGTCATATAACGTCCATAGTCTTCCTAGGAGAGTTCGTAGTACATCAGAGATGTCTCAGGTAAGCATTTTTAGGTTGTAAATAAGAGAAACCGTACTCAAACCAGTTTCTGTGAAAAGCCGTATTTGTTGGTTACGTAAATGGAAATCCAGAAGGAGGGTGATCCTTATAGTGACCTTGACTTTCTCTGAGGGTTTCTAGGTTTTTCTCTCCACAATGTGTTTGCTTCATTCTTAGGCAGACTTGCCTCAGAGTAGCAAAGTGCTTGCTGGGATTCTAAGCAACACGCACTGTTCACCAATCCCCAGTTCACCCATCCACTGTGATGGGGCAGGATTGGGTCATGTGGCCATCTGGCACCAAGACGTCTGACCAAGGGCTAAAAGCACTGGTTGGCTGACTTGTGTCAATTTTGTCATTGTTAGAGTTGTGTCTGGAAGGTCTTTTGTTAACCACATAAATCTATAGAAATCAGCAGATGATGTGAAGGCAAAGAGTGTTAGATAAGTTCCACCCTGGGAGGAATCTATAAACACTGGCTGTGTGAACCATAGCATGCCTGAAAAATTGGTTAATGTCATCAGCTAATCTCTGCATGTTGCACAAAATTCAATCAAAATGTGTCATTTACTCAAGGAAAGCTTTAAAGGACTGAAATGTTTCACTTATCAAAGTCCTTAAGCGGATATGTTTCTAGGACATTTGTTTCAACAGGAGCTTCAGAATGAGATTGAATAATTATTTGCTAAAACAACTGACTACTTTCAGAGAATAAGCTCACTGATGTGTTGCACATGAGATCATCATGACTTGTAAAAATTTTTTAACTACAACTTGACATATTGAGAAATAATCCTGTGCTCAGGACTGTTCCAAAATAATTATTTTCCAGAATCTTATTTTAAAAATTTAATAAAGACTTTGTATTTAAAAAAAAAATCTGTAGAGTAGGTTATGTGCTATGGTGAGTGCTGTGAAGTGTGTAAACCTGGCAATTCACAGACCTGTACCCCTGGGGATGAAAATATATGTTTATAAAAAATAAAAAAATTAAAAAAAACTGTAGAAGCACATGTAAAATAATTGTCAAAATTATGGCTCAAATTAGATACAGTTTAAATTTTATGCAGTTCTAATGTCTTCAATTCCTGTTCTTGTGTTTTAGATAAGCTTCATCATTTCTGCCATATTCAAAGGGGCTTGTGAAATGAGATACTAGAAAACTTTCTATGTTCAATTTTTGCTTTCTAATATGTAGTCTCTTTAATAGGTTAGCTAATTATGAAGTACTGTATTATCACTTACAGCTGTCACAGTATAATGCTGTACTTTGGGATCACATTTACATCTTTGTGAGTCACTGCAAGATCTGGAAACATTTGGGATGACATATCAAATCCAGCTTATTAGAAAAGAAATTCTCAGAAACAATAAAGATCATTTTTAACTAGAAAAAAAATCAACTTCTGTACTTCAGTTTCTAGGTTCGTTTCTTGCCTCCTTTTCTCCCCCTTCTATTAGAATGGTACCAGACACTCCATATTGGATGAGTCATAACTCTTGGTTCAGGTATTACTCAGTTCTTGTGCCAGCCAGGTCCTGAGGACTATGGGAGAGCACACAGATGAGAGAAACTTATGGATGGTGCGACATTACTGCCTGGCAGAGTACGGAAAGAGATAGGAAGCCCCAACAGGAAAGTAGGGTCTCTCAAAGATGGCAAAAACAATTCTCAACAGTTCTTATTCTGGATGACTTGGCTAACCAGTTTCTCTTTTAGACTTCTAATCATAAGATTGATTAAACCCATTAATGTGTAGCTGGTAATAGCTATAACCCAGGAAGGTGGGGAAAATTTTTGCAGTAGAAGTGCAAGTCTGAGGAGATAGGAAAATTTCCATAGCCTGAGCTATTTGGTTTATTGAGAACCTGGGAGAGAAAACATCAAAATAGTGGATCTTCAGAAAGAGAGGGGCAAATAGGTAGTAAGAGCCATGGAGCAGGAATTGGTATAGGCACCAAGCAGCTAAGACCAAGTAACCTTTCAGTTAAGTCAAGGGAAGGGCTCTGCCTTTCCTAGGGTGAGTGACATCATCATTGGGTTGCTATGCTATCAAGAAGTGATTTGGGTGTGGGGAGCAAAGGCATTGTAGAGTCCCTTATCACAGTGATACTGTCTGTAACCTTCACGGTGAAGAAGGACAAATTTCCCCATAGCCTGTTATAATAAGAGAGATTCAGAAGCAGCTGTGCCCTCTTCAGGCTCTGGGATGAAAGGGTCTAATAGAAAACACCGGAGCAAGTCACGTGAACTCACCTGAATGGGGGAGTTCCTGGGGCTGTCCGGGGAAAGATCCCATGGGAAGAGGCTTCTTGAAGTGAGAAAGAAAAATGAAGAATATAGAATTCTGGCTGTGGTGGGAAAACAAAGGAAAATGGACACAATAGCTGAGGGTAAATAAGAGGTTGTTCCAAGAGAGCAGCAGGAAGAAGATAGCTCATGAAGATAGAGAGCACTTCACGAGAGAGGGCTTTGTCTGAGTCCGGAGATGAAAAGCAAAGAGGAGGGAAAGCATCACGGAACTGAATGCTGGGAAAAGCAAAGGAAACCAGAATAATAGGTCTTCAGTAGATGGGACCCAGGCCCAAGGCAGAGAGGGGGAGGGCTATTTAGTCTGAGCCAAGGGCAAAACTTCATGCCTGAGGAGTGGAAAGAAAATGAGCCTTCAGTCAACTGAACATGAAATTTTACAAGCAGGGAGCTAGTGCAGCTTCAGGTGGATATATATTCTAATACTTAAGAATATGGCACTAGCAATATAATCTCTGAGACTCTGAAAGCAGAAAATCATGGTCTTCATATATATTGACTCAAAAGATTGGGTACAAAAAGTAAGATTTATTTTAGACCTAGGTGTTGTATTTAAGATTTCTAAGTGGCTCAAAATAAAAGGCCCCCTCCTTGGCAAGTTACCACCAGAATAAGATGCATAGATAAGGCGTTCATGGAAGAGTAAAACGGATATTCTAGCTCCCAGCATATTCAAGCACTGAATCTTCTCAACTGTAGGGTGGAGAAGGGAAGATCCTTTAGTGATGCCACTTTTCTAAGTGAGAAAAGTGAAATTGCAAGGTCATATAGCTAAGGAAGTAATTTCAGTGATATTCTTTGAAATGACATATATGTTCTCAGGTTTTTATTTTTTTTTAAATTTTATTCATTTATTTGACACAGAGAGAACGAGGTCACAAGTAGGCAGAGAGGCAGGCAGAGAGAGAGGGGGATGTAGGCTCCCTGCTGAGCAGAGAGCCTGATTTGGGGCTTGATCCCAGGACCCTGAGATCATGACCTGAGCTGAAGGCAGAGGCTTAACCCACTGAGCCACCCAGGTGCCCCTAGGCTCTCAGGTTTAAGTCTCTATTTTACCGGTTACTGGATCTGTGACTTTGCACACATTATTAACTTTTCTGAACTTTAATTTTGTCATCTCTAAAATGGGAAGAAAGACGATCTCAACAGATCTGGTCTGTAACATGAAGGCTGTGGGCCAGTTGCCAGCACCTTCTTTTGATCATTCAGCAGATGATGGTGGAGAAGATTCCTACTGAACTCCAGAGCTGAGGCCCGCCAAGGACTTTTCTCCAGCCACTCACAGAACACCTAAGGAAGAGCAGCAGCTGGCTGCGTGCTGAAGGACCAATGTCTGTGACTACGACCTCTACCTGGAAACAGCAGACTTTGACATCAACCACCTAGGCTGAAGTGATGATTGAAAAAAATTGTGCATTGGAAGAACTTGGTCCTGTGACCAGCAGATGGTAAGTGGTAGACTTAAGAATATTGCTATTGTTGCTTTATGAGTATTGTTGGACCAGGACTGGAACAGACTTCTTCTCCAGGGTTCTTTCTATCGAATTGGGTAGCAAAGTAGGAGACCTGGATTGAAAATACATATATTGATGTGATTTAAAAATGAGAGTGTTATACTCTGGAATGTGAGAAGTAGTTTTTTGAAAGATATGGAGAGGTATTTAATGTGATAGAAATAATAATAGTGGGATGACAGTGGTCACAATGTCATCTGTGGATTTAATGGTTTCCAGGGTCGATCACTACTACTTATTTACATGCATATGTTAAAAGTTGGGAGCTCTAATTATTCCAAATTGTTCACCTTATCTAATATTTGTGTTTATTAAAACAAGCCAAATGTTTGGGAGGTGGTGCGTGTGTGTGTGTGTGTGTGTGTATGTGTATGTGTGTAAGCACTAAAGAGTACATTGCAAAATACAACATAATTCTTATAAATAGGCAATGTAATTTTGCCCAAATTGCCAAATTTTTAAGGACAAAGCAGAAGACAAACAATTACTATTTGTAATTGGAGCAGTTAGTTCACCTGGCTGGTTCAGTCAGTAGAGCATGCAGTTCTTGGTCTTGGGGTTGTGAACTTGAGCCCCAACTTGGGTGGAAATATTACTTAAAAATAAAATCTTGAAGGGCCACTTGGGTCACTCATTTGGGTGGATATCCAACTCTTGATTTCTGCTCAGGTCATACTCTGGGCGCTGGGATCCTGGCCCCACATTAAGCTCTGTGCTCAGCGGGGAGTCTGCCTGAGATTCTCTCTTCCTTTGCCCTTCCCTCTGGTCACACTGACTTTCTCTTCAAATAAATAAATCTGTTAAAAAAGATAAAATCTCTAAAAAAATTTCAAACATGGGAACAGTTAATACAGGATAAATGTAGATTTTTAACAGCCAATACCTCCACTTATCAGTGTTAATAGCATTTATTTCAGTTTAACACTTAGAGCCTCCCCCAAATTCGTCTCAACGTTTTTCCTGACAACCTTCACATCTTCAAAATGTGCTTTTTAATCCTGAATCCAGTCATTCCCAATTCATCTTCTTTAGTTCTGTCTGTAGAAAGACATATAAAAGCTAAGATAAGCACTGACAGCCCAGGTATTCCAGACCAGAGAAATCACAGTTGAACGCCAGGAGCCAAAACCATGATTCATTCAATATGCACAGTGCTGTCCATGTTACCAGTTTCACGGTAATCTACTAGAGACAGTAAGGGTATCTTTGGGTTGAGCTCTTGCACAAAAAATGAAACTCAATATTTCAGAACATTTTGAATAAAATATTGCATTAGAATGAAATGCACTGAGTAAAGAAAAACTTGGTATGACCAAAATCCCCCAAAAAGTAATACTAACAATGAATATTATGATGCAAAGCTGAAACCTATTCTTCTTATCAAAAGTGAAGGAGACCATGTAATTAATGGGAGTATGAGGCCAAATGTAGAGAGATGGTAAAAATAGTAGAATGTTCTCCCTTCCCTAAAGTTAATGTTTCAAAAACTTGGAAATATTGCAGAACTCTATGGAAGGTGAGCAAATGACTGTTTAAAGGGGGAAGGCATCAAAAATAAACAATCCAGAAAGAAGCAGTCTTGCTCATGCTTTCATACCAGAGAAGAATGGTAGGGGATGCTAGGCTGTAAATGATGGAGAGAGGAAGCATTCTAGAAAGGAGGAAAGCTAATGACTGCGGTGAGCAAAATGAACTTGAGTAGCTGCTGGAGTGATTACTAGAACGCACTGGCTGATACGTACTCAATGCATGGATTGTAACAGAAATAGCAAAATGAGATAAATACTTGCAAGACAAAGTTTAAGTGACATATATGGAGGTAAAGTGTTCAAGGCAATGACTGCAGGCATCCTGGAGTACTTGGAATGGTCGGTTTATAGGATTAAAATGGATAGGCTAAGAAAGAGGAACTATGAATAGTGAAGTTCTTTAGAACCTTGCTCAAAACCAAGAAAAAAGCCCTTAGAGAGAAGAGAGAATGTGGGTGAATGTTACATCAAAGCTGGGAGGAGCAAATGAAACAGCAGAAGGCAAGGGCCAGGACACCAGGGGCTATAATCAGTCTGATGGAGATAAGACATTCTCTGGTCCAAAGTTACCACACTCGATTCTATGCACTTTTGAGCACCAACAGAGAAAGCTTTCCTGGTTCCATTTTTCAGTGGCAAATAAATGGGGGAAAGATGAAACGATTGGCAAAAGTGATAGACAATGATGCCTTTAAAAGGAAATATAAAAGTTGAATGTCAATGACATGACAAACTATTGATTTTTCAATTTTCTATTGGATCTTGCTTATAAAATTTGTACGAAGTAGAGCTAACTTGATGACAAGGCCTACCTTCCCTATGTTGGATGTGCCTTTCCTACTTAGAGCAGCAAATTCCTTCTTTATCTTTGGGGGCGGCTCAAATGCTGCTTTGCCTGAAATGTCTTTCTTTTCTTGCTGGGGCATCTCCATCCATCCTCTGCTTTAGCAGCTGCTCAGAGTTTTCCTACATTTCACTGCGCATGAGTTTATATTCTAGCTCTGTAACTTTAAAAAACTATGTAATCTGCAAGATATTTAACTTTTTGGAGGCTTGATTTTTTTTAACCTGTGAAATAGAATAATAATCTCCAGAATAAAGAATAGCATGACTTCAGCAAAATAGGAAATGAGGAGCAAACATGTAAAGCTGTTCAGGGGAATGAAGAAAATCCAGCAAAAGCATAAAGCTAAAATGAATGATGAAAAATGAAAATATTATTCAAGCAATACTTGGCTGTTAAAGTTATGTACTACACGATTAAAGCCACAAAAGGGGGAGGACATGAAAATATTATGCTACTAAAGATATCAATGGAAGCTTTTAATAAGACAATTTACGGTTTGAATTAAGGAACAATAACATGCAAAAGGAAGTTAGTAAGTTAAAATAAAGGAAGAACATTACTTCTGTAAACAGAAAATTGAAAACAATGTTACGATGACTACAGTAAAAAAAGAAGAAAAAAGAAAATAATATCATTTTTCATCATAGGAAATAAAGACTGCTCTTCTTTAAAAAAATTTAAGCAAGTTTTCCTGTCCTTTTCTTTGTGGCTGGCTTCTATGATCATTCTGTATGAGGGAGGGGTTACTGGAGACATTTTGGTTGTCCTACATAGCCATAAGAACATCTCTGTCCTCTGACTATAATATAAATTATAATATAATGTGAGTCACCTTTAAGAAAGGAGAGGATTCCAACAACTAGGGTCAAATTTTGCATTCCATTTCCTTGGCAATATGGCCAGTAGAAATAGAGCATTTTGTTGAAAAGGATGTTTTGAAAAGAAAGGGGCACTGGGTGACCCAAGAAAAGGACTCAGCAAAGAGGGATGCAGAGTGGAGGATAAAAGTCAACAACTTGAAAAGGAAAACCTGGATAGCTACAAAGAATGATCAAGGAACTTGGTACTTTAAAAATAAATGTCCATAGAACTTGGTAAGGACATTTAGAGGGTATTTTAAAGGTTTACAGAAATAGAAGTTAGAGAAAGCAGAGATGTCTTGTGGAATGTCTAAGCTCGGAGGTAGCAGAGATGCTGTCTTCTCAGCAGAAGGTGAAATCAAGAAAAGGAATACACCTTTTGAGCTGCTAGTTATGTGCCAGCCTCTGTACTGGGCTCTTTATTTACTTTGTACTTTATCTAATATGTATAGCAAATTTGTGAGTTAGGCATTACGTATTTTGCTTTTTAAAATGGATCAGTTGAGTCTTAGAGGGGTGCTCTAACTTGCTGAGGGTGAATCTGTGCAGTTCGATGAGCCAGCATTTCAACCAAGAGATGCCCACCTTGAACCTAGCTTTGCTTCCCATTTCTCTTCCATGACTCTTCAATGGTCTACAACAAAGGCTTTGGAACCACTGAGGGTCAAAAGAAAAACAGTTGGAAAATATATCACAAAGAAAGAATGTAAAGGATGTGTGAAGGGGAAGAAAGGGACAAAGACCAAATATTAAGAATAAAGAAATATTTACACACACACACACACACACACACACACACACACACACACATAATAGGTCAAAGGATTAAAAACTTATTGTGGAAGAAGAAGAGGAATTAAATAGCAGGTAAGTCCTGTGAAGATTTTATTGGTTTCATTGGATGGTTTTATTTGTACCAATTGGTTTTATTCATACAAATCAATATATATCCTGATAGGATTTTTTAAGCAAAAGTTCAAGCTCTAATATAGAAACCATGTGCTATTTACTTTTAATTAATAATTCAGCAGAATATAAATCTATAGTGCCTTCTCAATTTCTTTCTTATTCAGTTTTCTCAGCGTCCCACATTTAATGCATTTGTACTTGACTTGCATCTCATGCATTTTCTTCTGTCTTGAACGTTATTAAAATATTCTTCATGAAAGTATCTTTTTTATTATTGTGGTAAACATGCACATAAGATGAAAGCTAACCTCAATAAATTTAAAGTATATGGTACAATATTATTATCTAAATATATATCATGGTACACCAGATTTCTAGAACTTTTTCATCTTACAGAATAAAACCCTGTACCCCTTAAATAGCAGCTCTACATTCTCCCATCTCTGACCCCTGGCAAACGCTTTCAACTTTCTTCTACGAGTTTAACTCTTTTAGATACCTCAGATAAGTGAGATCAAGTAGTGTTTGTTTTTCTGTGACTGGCTTTTTTCACTTAGCATAATTTTCTCAAGATTTATCTATGTTGTAGTATATGACAGAATTGCTGTTTTTTTTTTAAAAAGGCTGAACAATATTTCATTGCACATAGATATTATTATACTTTCTTCATCCATTTTATCTGTCAGTGAACACTGAGGTTGTTTCTACCTCTTGGCTATTTGAATAATGCTGCAATGAACATGGGAGGTGTAACTATCTTTTTGAAATCCTGTTATCAACTCTTTAGGATAAATACCCAGAAATGGGGTTGTTGGTAATACGTTAGTTCTATTTTTTTTTTTTAAGATTTTATTTATTTATTTGACAGAGAGAGATCACAAGTAGGCAGAGAGCTAGGCAGAGGGAGAAGGGGAAGCAGGCTCCCCGCTGAGCAGAGAGCCTGATGCAGGGCTCAATCCCAGGACACTGAGATCATGACCTGAGCCGAAGGCAGCGGCTTAATCCACTGAGCCACCCAGGCACCCCTGTTAGTTCTATTTTTAATGTTTTGAGGAAACTCCATATTGTTTTCATATTTTCGATACCAATTGGCATTTCTACTAACAGTGCATAAAGGTTCTAATTTCTCCACATCTTTGTCAATACTTGTTATTTGCCTTTTCTGCTGTTTTTTTGTTTGTTTTTGGATAATGGCTGTCCTAACAGATGTGAGGTGAAAAACTTACTGTGGTTTTAATTTGCATTTCCCTGATTGGTGATGCTGAGCATTTTTCCATATTCCTCTTGGCCATTGGTATATTTTCTTTGGAGAAATGTGTAATCCAGTTCTTTGCTCATTTTTAAATTGAGTTGTTAGTTTTTTTTGTTGTTTTTGAGTTTTAGAAGTTTTCTATATATCCTGGATATTACTCTCTTTACATACATGATTTATAAATATTCTCTCCCTTTCTGTGGGTTGCCTTTTCATTTTGTGGCTAGTGTCTTTTGATGCACAAGTTTCTAAAATTTTTATGAAGAAAAATTTGTCTATTTTCTTCTTTTTTTAGTAGAGAGCATTCATATATTCCATTGATGTGTATTTATGCTTTTTTTCCCCATTTCCATATTGTTTAGATTTCTGTTTTGTTTTGAAATCAGTAAGTTTTGAAATTAGGAATGTATGTCCACCAGCCTTCTTCTTTTTTTTTGTTTTTCTCCCAGTTTTGTTTTGGCTATTGAAGGTCCCTTGAGATTGTCCCTGAATTTTAGGATGGATTTTTCTATTTTCAAAAAAATGTCATTTGAATTTGGATGGGAATTTCATGAAATCTTCAGATCATCTTGGTTAGTATTGACATTTTAACAATATAAAGTCTTCTAATTCATAAACATGGTATGTATTTTCATTTATTTATATCTTTTTAAATTGTTTCATAAATGTTTCCAGTTTCCATTGTACAAAAATTTCACCTTATTAGTTAATTCTCAAGTATTTTATTATTTTTGATGCTACTGTAAGTGGGATTGTTTCCTTAATTTCCTTTTTGGATTGTTCGTTGTTAGAGGATACAAATACGTTGATCTTTTGTCTTGCAACTTAACTGAATTCATTTATTAGTTCTAAGTCATTTTGTGTGTAATTCTTGAAGTTTTTAACATATAAGATCATGTCAAATCGACAGTACCCACCCTTAGGATGAAACCCTCACTATAGCAGGTCTAGCAGAGGAAAATGAAGATCTTCATGTCAGGACTGGAAACCGGGTCCTTCTGTCATCATTCGATCAAGCCTCATCTGAATTAAATACCACTGCTAGAAGTTTAAGTTATCTTAAGCCAAAGAAATCTCCTTTATTGTTTGAACCAGTTTGAATGGATTTTACTGCAGCCAAAAGCAAAAGTATGATAACAAATGGGCTTCAACTCTATTACAGGATTCAGGACTGTATTCTACTGTATAATTATAACCAAATCCAACACGGTTTTTGTCCTCACAGAACTTAGAGTATGTTGAAGAAAAACAGACAAGTAAATTAAAAAAAAAAAGGAATTGTACTAAAGACCAAGACTGGGAAAAAACAAGATATCTATATCTGTATCTATCTATATCTATATATCTATCTATATCTATATTGGTACATTTAAAATATATATCCAAATGGCTATTCAGTGAAGTAGCCTATTAGAAGGTGAGCAAGGACAAACACAGGTTATGCTCCTATCCAAGTTTTATTATTATTTCTTCTCCTTCTTCTTCCTCTTCCCCTCCCACTCCTTAACCCTCTTCCCAACTTTCCCCTCCCCCTCTCCCTCCTCCTCCTCCTCCTCCTTCTTTGACAGAGCCAAGCAGGGTGGGGAGGGGCAGAGGGAGAGGGAGAGAGATTCTTCTTCTTCTTTTTATTTTTTTTTAAATAGGAAACACGTTTATTCTTTAAAAGCCATTGTTTTAAGAAAAAGGAATCAAAACTGTACATCTTAAGTAGGCTCCATGTCCAACCTACCGGACACAGGACTCGCCGTGGGGCTCAATCTCATGACCCCAAAATCATGACCTAAGCCAAATTCGGATGCTGAACTGACTGAACCACCCAGGTGCCCCTCATTTCTTCTTCTTTTCCTCTATCCTTCTTCTGTTATCATTTTCTTGAAAATTCCAAGATATGACATTTGGTTTAAAAAAAAAAAAAAAGTTGGAGACAAAGCAACTCTTCTTAGTTTTCCAAATTCTAAAGCATTTTCTTCCTATCCCATTGAAGGGGCTCCTTATTCAGGTCCTGGGGACAGCCCAATTCAAAATAAAAATATATATATATATATATTTTTTCATACTTCTGCTATCAGAAAAACTGCCGGACTTCTGGCTTTAGAAGCCCCTGGTGAATGGCGCCGTTGTGGTACACAAGGAGACTAGCAGCTTCTCACCATAGTTAATGCCATAGTCAGATTATTAATGTTTTTACCCTCTGCTTTCATAATCTCAAACTCATTTTAATCTTTTTCACTCACTTTCTTTCTTTCTTTCCCTCTTTCTCTCCCTTCCTTCCTTCCTTCCACCCTCTTTTCCCCTTGCATCACAAATTCAGGCTTTGAGAAATTTAAAGGAAATCAACCTCCCCAAATATGAAACTGTTTAATAGCAATATCTTTGGGGCACCTGGATGGCTCAGTCAGTTAAGCCTCTGCCTTCAGCTCAGGTCATGATCCCAGGGTCCAGGGATGGATCCCAGAGTCCTGCCCCCTACTTAATGGGGAGTCTGCTTCTCCCTCTCCCTCTGCCCCTCCTCCTGCTTGTGCTCTCTCTCTCTCAAATAAATAAACAAACAAACAAACAAATAAATAAATAAAATCTTTTAAAGAAATAGTAATATCTTTCACTTGTTGTATTAAAGTATATTTTTGTGTTCCAGGCACTTTCTAAGCATTTTACATGTATTAACTCATCACAGCAGTCTTATAAGATCCATTACCATCAGTCTGATTTTATAACAAAAGAAATCCAAAACACTGTGTTTTCACGGATTGTAAGTAATGGATCTGGGAGTTGAACTCAGACTGTCTAGCTCGAATGTACATGCTCAGCGCTGTCCCATACTGCCTGTATTTAGATATCACGTATTTAGATACTATGGAGAGCTTTTCTTCTCCATTTAAAAAAAAAAACTCAACAAACTTGATGTCTTTTCCAAGGCATTTTCATAAGATTTTGCATCTGACTTATGATGTGTTTTTATTACTTATTCTGCCATCACCTGCTCTCTGTTTTTACTTGAATTCTATTCATCTTCTTAAAATGACAACCTCTGAGATGGTGAAGTAAAAAATTAATCCCAGTATACATATTCTTTGAACTAAGAATGCTTGATATATGGAAATCCTAGGCATGGAAACCATCTCCCCTATGCCTTTAGATTAAAGCTGTTTACTCCCTTTCTGCTGGTCCTTCCTAATACTCTTGCTTTTAACTCTGAGGCTTCCCCACTAAAATTTGAAATGTTTCTAGCTTTTTCCTTTTTTTTCTCCTCCCTCTGATGCTCAGAAGTCCTGTTGTCACCATAAGAAAAGGGAAGAAGTCATTGACACACTGAGGGCTGAATCTCCTCAAATTTTTCTTACCATCTGGAGCTGGAACTCAAATTTTTCACTTAAATGGTAGTTAATCTATTGAGTCTTACAAACATTTCTCAGAGTCCTGCATCATAATCACCAAGAGTACCTGTTAAGCAGAGTCATGGATCTCACTTCAGACCTACTGAATCAAAATCTCTGTGGCCCCAAATTCACATTTTTAAGAAGACAAATTTAAAAGCCAGTGTTACCATTCCTTCCTGGAATTTAATATTTGTTGCATCTTACAAAAGCAATGTTTTATGGATTATTCTGGAAACTTATATAGTATAACTAATTTAAGGTTAAGGGCTTCGTCATTTAAAATCCTCCTACTGAAATGAAACAAGATGGGATTGGGAGGGAGACAAACCATAAGTGACTCTTAATCTCACAAAACAAACTGAGGGTTGCTGGGGGGAGGGGGTTGGGAGAAGGGGGGTGGGGTTATGGACATTGGGGAGGGTATGTGCTTTGGTGAGTGCTGTGAAGTGTGTAAACCTGGTGATTCACAGACCTGTACCCCTGGGGATAAAAATATATGTTTATAAAAAAATCCTCCTACTGCCTTAGTGGAAATTGGTTCCTGGTAGCTGAATTATTCTTTGCTGAGAAAAGTGATGGATATGGGACTATTTCCTTTGGAGATAGAAGTTGATCTTATATTTAATTATCCTTGTTGTACAAGGTATATACAAGGGTGAGGAGGCAGGGAAAGGTAATACCGGAAGGAACGCTAGGTGGCTGGTCTCTGTGTTATTGATGATGGCAGAGCATGACTGCTTGAAGGAATGGCCAGAGAGACCTAAAAATTCCTAAGGAATTTTTTCAAAGGAAATGTTGCATGTAAGAACACGAAGAATGGCAAGATTTCATTTCTTTTGATGGCTGCATAGTACTCCATTGTGTATATATACCACATCTTCTTGAAATCTTGCCATTTGCGACAACATGGATGGAACTAGAGCGTATCATGCTTAGCGAAATAAGTCAAGCAGAGAAAGACAACTATCATATGATCTCCCTGATATGAGGAAGTGGTGATGCAACATGGGGGCTTAAGTGGGTAGGAGAAGAATCAATGAAACAAGAAGGAATTGGGAGGGAGACAAACCATAAGTGACTCTTAATCTCACAAAACAAACTGAGGGTCACTGGAGGGAGGGGGGTTAGGAGAAGGGGGTGGGATTATGGACATTGGGGAGGGTATGTGCTTTGGTGAGTGCTGTGAAGTGTGTAAACCTGGTGATTCACAGACCTGTACCCCTGGGGATAAAAATAAATGTTTATTAAAAAAAAAAAAAGAACACGAAGAATGTTTTCGACTCCATCAATATTCAAGACAACTATAAAAGGCATAAGATGCTTGGAGCTGTGAGCTCTCCGGAGAAAATGGATGATGACATGAGTTCTCATCAGGTTATCACAAGTCACAATGGAGTCCACCACATGTATGAAAAGGCAGCTGGACATCCTGTGGAATGATGCATGTATAGTATCCACAAAGCTATTTCACACCTCCCAGGTCTCCAGGCTATCTGTGTTGTTTGTATTGTTTGAGGGCTGGGAAAGCAGGCAATGGCCTGGGCTGAGAGGTGTGAGGGGACTGAGATGAAGATAGTTAGACAAAAACTGGGAGTCAAGATTCTGGTGGGAATACAGTATGACAGTTGTGGCAGGTAGAAGCAGATGACTTTGAATTCAATAGGATTTCATATACAGTAAATTAGTGGCATCTCCACTTAGTCTTGGTTTCTGTATAAGGTGACCATTAGAGTGGAAGAAGGGAACTATTAATAGTTCAGTCCTCCTTGTCCTCAAGGACTGTTTCTTCTCCGTCCTTACAGTCTTTTATCCCTTAGAGTTTCCTTAAAATTTCAAGGTCCCATAAGACATTTGTAAATATCTTTTCCCATTCTGTAGGTTGTCTTTTGGTTTTGTCAACTGTTTCCTTTGTTGTGCAAAAGGTTTTTATCTTGATGAAGTCCCACTGTTTCATTTTTACCTTTGTTTCCCTTGCTTTTGGAGATATGTCTAGTAAGAAGTTGCTGCAACTGAGGTCAGAGAGGTTACTGCCTGTGTTCTCCTCTAGGATTTTGATGGATTCCTGTCTCACTTTTAGGTCTTTCATCCATTTTGATTGTAATTTTTGTATGGTATAAGAAAATGGTCCAGTTTCATTCTTCTGCATGTGGCTGTCCAATTTTCCTAACACCATTTTTTGAAGAGACTGTTTTTTTTCCATTGGGTATTCTTTTCTGCTTTGTCAAAGATTAGTTCACCAGAGAGTTGAGGATCCATTTCTGGATTCTCTACCATTGATGTATGGGTCTGTTTTTGTGCAGTAACATACTGTCTTGATAGCTACAGCTTTGTAACAGAGCTTGGAGTCCAGAATTGTGATGCCACCAGCTTTGGTTTTCTTTTTCAATATTCCTTTGTCTATTTATGGTCTTTTCTGATTCCATACAAATTTTAGAATTGTTTGTCCCAGCTCTGTGGAAAATATTGGTGGTATTTTGATAGAGAACGTGTTGAGTGTATAGATTGCTCTAGGTGGCATAGACATTTTAGGGTTAGTATCCAAAATCTATAAAGGACTTATCAAACTCAAAACCCAAAGAACAAATAATACAATCAAAGAAATGGGCAGAAGACATGAACAGACATTTCTTCAAAGAAGACATCCAGATGGTCAACAGACACAGGAAAAAGTACTCCACATCAGGGAAATCCAAATCAAAACCACAATGAGATAACAGTCACACCTGTCAGATGACTAAAATTAACAAGTCAAGAAATGACAGATGTTGGCAAGGATGCAGAGAAAGTGGAACCCTCTTACACTGTTGGTGGGAATGAAAGCTGGTACAGCTACCCTGGAAAACAGTAGGGAGGTTCCTCCAAATGTTGAAAATAGAGCTACCCTATGACCCAGGGATGCACTACTAGATATTTAGCCCAATGATATAAAGGTAGTGATGTGGGGCGCCTGGGTAGCACAGTGGGTTAAGGCCTCTGCCTTCAGTTTGGGTCATGGTCCCAGGGTCCTGGGATCAAGCCCCACATTGGGCTCTCTGCTCAGCAGGGAGGCTGCTTCCTCCTCTCTCTCTTTTTCTCTTTGCCTGCCTCTCTGCCTACTTGTGATCTCTGTCAAATAAATAAATAAAATATTAAAAAAAATAAAGGTAGTGATTTGAAGGGGCACTTATATCCCAATGTTTATAGCAGCTATATCCATAATAGCCAAACTATGAAAAGAGTACAGATAGCCATCAACGATGAATGGATAAAGATGTAGTGTACACACACACACACACAGGAATATTACTCAACCATCAAAATAAATGAAATCTTACCATTTGGAATGATGGGGATGCAACTAGAGTGTATTATGCTAAGTGAAATAAGTTGATCAGAGAAAAACAATTATATGATTTCACTCATATGTGGAATTTAAGAAACAAAAACAGAGGAGCATAAGGAAAAGAAGGGAAAAATGAAATAAAATGAAATCCAAGAGGGAGACAAACCATAAGAAACTCTTAATCATAGGAAACAATTGAGAGTTACTGGGGGGAAGATGAGTGGGGTGATGGGGTTAATTGGGTGATGAGCATTAAGGAGGGCATAGGATGTAATGAACACTGGGTGTTACATGCAACTGATGAATCACTAAACCCTACCTCTGAAACTTATAATACACTATATGTTAATTAATTGAATTTAAAGAAATTTTATGGTCTTTAACATTCTGTCATTCTCTCTCTTTCTCTCCCCCCCCCCACATACAGCCAGTTCTCAGTCAAGTCGGTCCTACCGTTTTATTATTTCTTTATCCTCTTATGTCTATCCTGCTGAGATAAGGACCTACTTATCCACCATTGGATTTCTATAATAGCCTCTGAACAGTTGCCTTGGTTTCCAATCTTGTCCCTGTTTCCAATCCACTGGCTGTACTCAGCTCAATACATGTACAATTTTCATCATGTTACTCTGATGTTTACAGCTGCTTAAAGGCTCCCCATCTATTTCAGGGAAAGAATAAACTTCACGTGGCCTAAAAGAACCTTCAGAAGCCACTCCTCTAACCTCTTCAAATGCAATTTAAGTTTTCTTCTTTCTAAACGCTAGCTTTCTACATCTGCATCATATTTTCTCCCACCTCTGGGCCTTTGCTCATGTTCTTCTCTCTAGTTAGTGCCCCCATCCCCTGCACCACCCTACATTAACCAGGCTAGTTCATAATCAACCTCAAGTTTTTGGCAGACCAAGAGGAGATTCTGAAACCTGTTCTAATTCTGTGAGATTCCTGTTGCAATGTTCATGAGAAGCTAGTCTCACATCATAACAATACTGATTACTATGAAAACTAAATTTGTTAATTAAGACAATATGCCAAGCATTGAGTTAGGCCTTAGGAGATAAAGATGAGTAAGACATTGCTCCTGCACTTGGGGAATACACAGTCCAGGGAGGAAAAATGTGACTTAATGTCTTACAATATGGAAAAGTGTTCTAAGAGAACTATAAAATCACCAGGAATGTCATAGCCTCCTTTACTAGGGAAGTAAGGTAAGACTTCACAAGATACACAAACCTTAAACTCCACTTAATAAACAAAACAAACTAAAACTAGCAGGATTGGCTAAATAGAGAAGGAAAGAAAATAAGCTCTAGGCAAAGAGAATACCATATTATTACAGTAACCAGGCTTAATATCATTATTTCATTCGCTAACACTGTTGCTTTGACTTTCTCACCATTTGAAAGACCTTACCTTGAGTTACAGAGATTGGCACTGGGTAACTTTTTACTGGACACATTTACTCATTTCATAGCTAGGGTAGGGAGTGGTATCATGCTGGTGTATATTTATTGCCCGAGAGTTCCTTATTCCTTTCTGTGTGGTCACAGACAATTTTGGAAGTTCTCTCCTAGATGGTGGCCTAGGCAAGTTTCAATCACAGCTCTTTCAAATCTTGCTGACTCCTGTCTTGTTATCGTGGGAAAATTTTTGCCACTTGTGTAGACTGAAATGTGTATTACATTCGGTGCTGGTGGTTTATTTGGGGTGTTTAGACATATTTACATTTTTGCTTAGGAAAGCATCTTTCTGAACTGTGACTAGAAACTGTGAATACCACTAGGAAACAGATCTTTATAATATTGGCAAGGTTCTCATGTTCACTGTAAACTCTACTTAAATCTTTGGAGTTTTTCTGCGGAACACATATGTTCTAATTAATTGATTACACATTAACAAAAATGATAACAAATTAACAGTTGTAGATAATTTTTGAATGGAAGTGCTAGTGTGATAAAACAGGCTTTGTTGAACTTCTGTTCCATTGAATTCTACTTACCCAAATAGAAATGGTTTAGACTCTCTCTACTTCAAAAATGAGGTAATGGTCTATTTATACTGGTTGCAAGAGTAAGTTATGCTGACTTTCTGCCATTCTTCATCCCCACACTCTTTTATCCTCATTTGATCCTTAAATGAGCTTATTTGGTGCCGTTCTTTTTTCAACTGCAGTAATAATAATTGACATTGTTATGATAAACACGTATGTCACTCATTGTGTGCCCGGTAACATTCGGAGCATTTTATGGATATCTAGTTATTTAATACTTACAGTAACCCTGTGATAACGCTATTATGATTCCATTTTACAGAGAAGGAAATTAAAATGAGAGGTTAGTAAGTGCTCAAGTTCACAGAGTTAGTGACTGATGGTGCTGGAATATGTGGGGTGGTGTCCTTAAATACACTACATCTTTTTATAGCGGTCATAGTAAATACGCTTTTATTCACAATGTCATAGAAGGGATTTAATGGGTTTAAACAATTAAACACAGGGAACCTGGTGCACTCAAAGTTTACCTAGTTTTAAACTGGAAGTGAGAAATTGAGTCACAGGAGATGGCAGGAACTATTAAGGGTAAGAATATGAGACTTGTCGATTATGGTAATATCCATAACAGTATTTCCAGTACAAATTTCAAAGTGTGATATATAATAGGATTCAACAGTCTCAGTTGAGTAAATGAAAGAGTGAATGAATGATTCCTATTGTGCAGGAGGTAAGATCTCCCAGTTATGTCATTGGTAAGTAGCTCCGTCCCGCTACTCTTTGAAGTGGGAAAAAGAAACAATACACTAGCATCTCCCTGCGGGGTCAACATCCAGAAGTCCCAAAAGAATGGAGGCAGGATAATAGGATACTGGAGAATCATGTAGAAATAATAACAGTTACATTTCTTCTCATTGATAAAATGGAATCATTACATTTTTAATGATCCCTGTGCTTAGATTCCTATCTTTCTTTTTTCATGCTTTCCTTCCATTAATCTTATTCTCTTTATTTATTTATTTTTTAAATATTTTATTTATTTATTTGAGAGAGAGACAGTGAGAAAGAGCATGAGCGAGGAGAAGGTCAGAGGGAGAAGCAGACTCCCCATGGAGCTGGGAGCCCGATGCGGGACTCGATCCCGGGAATCCAGGATCATGACCTGAGCCGAAGGCAGTCGTCCAACCAACTGAGCCACCCAGGCGTCCCTCTTATTCTCCTTAAAATTTGTAAAATATAGTATTCATTTTGAAGAGCTTTATCCTACTTCAACAGGGCAAGGGAGGGGATGTCAAGTCTCCATTGCTGAGTTTAGAGGTGGAATCAGGCTACCTGCCTGCACCTGAGCAGCTCACCAACACCAGAGAAAAACACACACTGACTTTGTTTCATTTTACAAGGGTGACAAGCTATCTCATATTTGGACACTCAACACTACTTGATACTCTTCTTACAGTTCCCTAGCATTGTCATCCTCACAGGTTCTAAAATGACCACTCACTCCTTCTCTTGTCTTGTTAAGTCTCCTAAAACTTCTGTTCACTCCCAGGCAATTATTTCTCTCATATTTATTTTGAGAACATCAGTAAATCAGATAGGAACTTTCTCACTTCCTACTACTAAATCTACCTACCCACTTGTATGTCAACCCCACCTCCATCTTCCTTTTAATGTGAGTGTCCCTACTTTTATCTAAGATTCTCTTTTCCTTGGGATGGGAACCCTATGCTTCCTGCCCTCTCAAGGACTTTGCTTCTGCAATAGTTTTCTTCTATTCTTCATAGAAATATTGTCTTCTCCAATAGAACTTCATTTGGCCTATGAATATACTCTAACATTTCCTATTCCAAGCAAAAAAAAAAGAAAGAAAGAAAGAAAGAAAAGAAAAAAATCGTTGGACACATATCTCCCTTAAGTGGCAGCCCCATCTCTTTGACCATTTTCATAGTTTTGTAGTTAACCTGCTGTTGCTATTGCTCATTTTCTCCCCACACATTTCCTCCTCAAAGTCCTTCTTCACAGATCTGAGTTGAATGTTCACGTATCTGCTTGATTTCACTTGAACTCTCGGCAGCCTTCAAGACAGATCTCACTCTCTCTTTTTTAAAGCAATAGCTAATGGGTTTTTGCTTCATAACCCACCATCCTAAAACTCTGTGGCTTAAAATAATTTATGATTGCTCTTGAATCTATGGGTCCTCTGGGTGGTCTACCTGGTCTTCACTTTCTCACTCATGTGTTTATGGGCTGATGCAGGCAATGGGACTCTGTTGATCTTGGCTGGATTCTTAACATGTTGAGGATTGACAGATTTTAGGGTGGCCTCATCTGTATATTTCAAAATTGTCAGGTTGTCTGGCCAAATCTATTCTACTAGTTCTGCTCATCTAGAAAGTAATAGTGCTGAATTATTGGTGGCAGTTCTTCACCTGGTGTGTTTTTGTGTGCTAATACAGAGGGGAAAAAATCAGAAAATTTTTATTTTTTTACATTTCTGTAAATTGCATTGCTTTGCTTTCAGGCACAATGGAAATGAATAAGAAGTTAGAGTCATTTTTCATTTTGTAATTTCTGATTGTGTCAAGGATCAAAGCAAGGGGATTAAATACATCCTTACACAGAAGAGGATTAAACACATCCTTACTTTATTCCATTTCTGTGCGAAAACCTGTATGAGCAGGAAAATTATTTTAGGATAAGCACATGTGCAAAAAAAGTCAACAGTTTAGTGACTGAGAAAGCTGTCATAGATAAGTGAGTTGTCTCTGAAATACGTAAAACATTTTTAATATGTAAATAAAGTAAAACTTCGCAGCTCAGCCATCTGTGAGAGTGTGAGAGCTCTTGAAAAATGACTCATTCAGTTAGGCAAAGATATGAAACCATATCTGAAGCCAGAACTATGTGAGCTACAGAGAATCTAGAATGCTGAAGATCAGCACATACTCTTGCCAAAATAGTGTGTTGAGTTTTTGCATCTTTTTTGGTTTGTGGGCTGGTCTAATAATCGAATCAACATAGGACAGATTAATGGAAGGAAGACAAATTCAATTACACACATATAGGAGACCTGTAAGAATATGAAACCCAGGAACAGTGGGACAATTGAAGCTTAAATGACATCTTTTTTTTTTTTTTTTTTCCACACCGTGTGTGGAGCCCAGTGCAGGGCTTGAACTGTTGGTGACCTTGAGATCAAGACCTGAGCTGAGATCAAGAGGCGTGCACTTACCTAACTGAGCTACCCAGGCACCCTTTAAATGCCATCTTGAATTAAGGAATGAGACAAGGACCAGGGACTGCAAAAGGAAGGATGGTGAGACACTGGATAGTAAAAAGAGCAAATATTTGGTAATAAGATTTTGTCCTGCCATATAGATAGGTTATTCAGATACAGAAGTTATCTCTTGGTAAAACTCTCTTTCTGAACTAGGTCCCCTACCCAAATTCTTTTAGGTAGCTTAAGGGAGAGGTAAAAGTTTTTCATGAGCTTGCTGGGTCTTGATTGCCCTCAGCTGGAAATAGTCCACACACGAAAGTGGCATGCTTTGGGGAGATGTTCTGAAATGCTTCAAGTGTTTAGAATAAATGTGGGGTCATTCAAAAAAATTAACAAATACTACAGAAGTGCATGAGAAAAACACAAGTTGTGAATACTGATTTTTACAAATGGTCTGATGTAATATGCAGAACTGAATATTAAAGGGCCTGAAGAGATCATTTAGTTGAAGGCCATCTTGTCTATTAAAACATTAAAAGGAATCTGAGACTCAGAGAGATTAAAAATGTTGCCAATGGGACATAGAACATGGGGCACAACCTAGAGCAGACACACAAGATATTGACTCCCAGTCTTCATCACTTTCTTTTGGCCATGGTAGCTACTTTACTGTTGGGAAAAATTCCATACTGATTTTAGTGTATTTCTATTGCATTTAAGCCTAAAAAATCATCCTATCTCCTATGTAGGCTGAGGAATGTGTTCCAGATATATATTCAAGCTTTTCCTATCCAGAAATTGACATCTTGATGGTTTTCATGAGATAAGATATTTAAGACATCTTTTAATGAGATAAGATATTTAAGGCAAATCACAAGGCTGTGTTTTTTAGAATTATCTCTTCACATGATAATTTTTCAAATGTGCAGTTTTGCTCAGTGTTTTACATATCTCAGCTCTGCAAGAGTAATAAAATTCTCTAAATCTGTGTTGAAATGGATATCCTTCATATCTGTCCTTATTTTATTTTATTATCTTATCATTTTTTTCTCACTGTGTGCACCAGAAAGCATTTATTTTCCCCGATATTGTTACAAACTTAATTTAGTGAGTTATTTCTTTGTTAAATTCCAAGTGACCAAGAGAGTCATTCTTTTAGTGTGGGTCAGTTGGCAACAAATTCTTTTAGTTTTCCATCATTTTAGGTGGTCTTGCTTTCCCCTTTGTATATTTATTTTTCAAATTTTTATTTAAATTCTAGTTAGTTAATGTATAATGTGATACTGGTTTCAGGAGTAGATTTTAGTGATTCATCACTTACATATAATACCCAGTGCTCAACCCAGCAATTGCCCTCCTTAATACCCATCAACCTTTGTCACATTCCCATCTACCTCCCCTCCATCAACCCTCAGTTTTTTCCTATAGTAAAGAGTCTATTATGGTTTGCATCCCCCTCTCTCTTTTTTTCCCTTCCCTTATATTCATCGGTTTTGTTTCTTAAATTCCACATATGAGTGAAATCATATGGTATTTGTCTTTCTCTAACTGACTTACTTCACTTAGCATAATACACTGTAGCTCCATCCATGACATTGCAAGTGGCAAGATTTCATTCTTTTTGATGGCCGAGCAATATTCCACTGTGTGTGTGTGTGTGTGTGTGTGTGTGTGTGTGTGTATACCACCTCTTCTTAACCATTCATCAGTCAATGGACATTTGGGTTCATTTCATAAATTGGCTATTGTTGACAATGCTGTAATAAATATCAGAGTACATGTACACTTTTGAATCAGTATTTTTGTCCTTATTTTAGGGAAGCAATTTTATTTCTTCCCTAAAATATGCGTTACATCTACCCCTCCTCCCTCCAAATTAAAGGACATTGTTCTTAAGAAAGGTTGATACCTTTCTGGTCATTAATTGGGGAATCAGTTTTTTGTTTTTTGTTTTTCTGACAAATAGAGAAATCCATCACAAACTAACCTGTTTGGTTTTCCTTGCTCAGAAAGTTGGGGAAAAGAATAAAATTAAATTTTTCTCCCATTTGTTTCATGTCAATATAAAATTGAATATTTCTCATATTTGAAACTATGTAGTAAAGTTTTAATTTTGTCTAGAGAGGGAAACCTAAATCTAATTTAGAGTAATCTAAAACCATGACCAGTTAGAATAATTTCAGTTTATATTTGGAATTGAATATATGAAAATTATACCAATTAAGTTTTGTTTAGACTAGAATTAAAATTTGTCTGTATACAGTATTGGAAAATCAGAGTACTCAGGATTCTTAAGGATGTAAACATAAAAATTTTCAGGGAGGTAGCATGGTAAGTAACAAAGAGTGGGGACATTGGAGTCATTGGCCAGACAGGAAGTCTTCTGTCACTGTTATTCAAGCAACTCTAAGCAATTCCTTAATTTTTATTTCCCATTTTGTACAACAGGGATGCTGACAGTACTCACCACAATGGGATCAAGATAATTTTACTTGGTACCTCAAGTTCCTGGTACTTAACAAGAATTAAGCTATTGCTGTTTAGATGGTTGTCTGTATCAGTACTGGGGGCTGATATAACCAAGTGTCACACAGACTGGATGGCTTATAAATAACAGAAAATTCTGTTGAATGTTCAACATGAATGTTGAACTTGAACCTCAACTTGAATGTTCAAGTTCTGGTGAGAACCTTCTTCCAGGGTGCAGACTGCCAGCTTCTCCTATCCTCACATGACAGAGAGTAAGTGAACTGACTCTCTGGCTTCTTCTTACAGGGGCACTAATTTCAGTCATGAGGGCTCCACTCTCATGACTTAACTACCTGCCAAAAGGCCCATTTCCAACTACCATGACCCTGGGGATTAGATTTCAACATACAAACTTTGGGGGACCACAAATATTTAATTCATAGCATATAACAATAACATCTCCTGGGACCATTTTTGTTTGTTTGTTTGTTCTTTAAATTTAAACATCTATGTGAGAATCTCATTTAATTATCTTTTTTTTTTCTTTTAAAGAATAGTTGAAAGAGAAGAATATCTGATAGGCAGAAAGGATGTTTACACAACCAACCCATTTCTCTTTCTCTATCATCTCTCTCTCTCTCTCTCTCTACCTATCATCTATTATCTCTCATTTCTCTAGCTATGACATTCTTACTATTCTTTGAACTAGTGGTAACATCTTACTGGTTTCCTCATTGATTAGTGACTTAAATAAAATCTTTGACATATGTTCATTTTATACCTGTATGAGATATAAATCTTCCTTTAAAAATGATCTTTTAACAACTACAACAAAGAAAAAATTTTGTAAATTGTTAAAAAGAAGCACTTTTTAAAAACCACATATTCCCTAAAAAGTGGCCAGGTTCATGTTTTCCTGCCAAGTGTCAAAAAATATGTTACTTTGCATGTTTGATTTACTCCACATTGAATGACAAGTCATGCCTGTTACCAAGAAAGATATAACAACTTTTTGTTTGTTCATTTTTAAATTCAGTGCTGTTTTGTGAATTATGTCACATTGGAATCTGTAGATATCTAGTAAATATGAGATTTACTAATTTCAAGTTTCCTAATAAACATTAAGCTTATTAATTAACAAGTTTTATAATATATAATCCATTCTATTTTAACATATGGATTATATATTACATAGGGATTATAATAATTCATTATATTATAATACATGGATTATAAAATATAACCCATTAATAAGCTTAATAACCATAAGCAACCAGGTGGCATGCATATAGCTTTTATTGAACAGTGGGGTGCCCATTTAGTTGGTGGCTCTGTAGTTTACATGGATTTCTGGCTTCACATCACAAACAGCGTTCAAAAGCTGCTTCAACACACTTTCCATGTATTTGTTGTAGCTTCCATTCAGTTCTTTTATCTTCCCTTGTGTTTGTTCTTCTACTTCTTCTGAGAGATTACTTTGAGAGCCCATTATCTGACAAAATAAAACAGAGAGAATTCACTACATTATGTATCATTTTAAAGTGTAATTGTTTTACTAGTTAAACTTGTTTTGGTTTATTTATTAATGCTTGTTCTATGGTGTACATCTTACGTGTTATTTTTCCAGAACTTTCTCAGAGAATGGATACAAGCACTACTACCATAAGTGAGACAGACAAACATTCCTAAAAAATGAAAAGCCATGGTCAGTTACTTCTGTTTTGAGGCTGGTCTCCACACAGTACAAATTGAAGGCACATTCACAATCGTTATACTCAGAAGTTTTTTCATGTATTACATTTTTTAAATATTTACAATAGGTTCAGTTCAGTTCCTGTATCTTCCCTGTGGTTTACTTTTCTGAATTAAAAATCTGGAAAATAAAGTTAAAAGACATGATTTCACCCATTCTGCTGATTTTTAAAGAGCAAATAACTGGTTTTCCAATTTTTAAAATACATACTGATTGTGGTTTTTCAGGAAGATATAGCTACAACATTCCCAGTACAATACTTTGGCATGTATAGTTATTGCTTTTTGGGTAACAGATACAATTTTGAAAATTTTAATATAAATTGAATTTCAACTTAAGATATATATGTCCAGGAGCACCTGGGTGGCTCAGTTGGTTAAGCCGCTGCCTTCAGCTCAGGTCATGATCCCAGGGTCGTGGGATCGAGTCCCGCATCAGGCTCCTTGCTCAGTGGAGAGCCTGCTTCTCTCTCTGCCTCTGCCTGCCTCTCTGTCTGCTTGTGCTCTCTCTCTCTTGCTCTCTCTCTCTGATAAATAAATAAATAAAATCTAAAAAAAAAAAAAAAAAGATATACGTGTCCATTTAGTTACATTATATTTTTAGATGCACTTTAATAAATCTTTCTGGTTGCTCTCTCATTGGCAGGGTTTCCTAGTATTTCCCATTATCTCCAAGAGATTTGAACAAAATAAAATTTCACCAGGGGAATTGCTAATTTAAAGGGATTCTGCAGTGAAACCCTTTGTAAAGTTATCCTTTGCTAAGCAAACAGTCAACTCCTAATTTAACTCCTTTGTAAACTCAGCCTTTCTTAAACAGCATTGTTAAGGTGACACAGCTGGCTTTTGTTTGTTTTTCTCTTCTGTGAGTGTTTACACACAAAGAAGGTATGCATTTAGTTCAATCCAAGAGACTACACTAATGATTGACTCATAAGACTATTTTAAATTCTAGAATTCGAATTATCTTTCTAGGTCCTACTCTTGAAATCAAATGCAACTGAGGCCATCAGTTTCAAGTTCTTTTCTGTTTATACTCCATGCAATAAAGGCTTCCCAGTTCAAAGAAAATCACTTAAGGAAAACTAGCTTCTAAGACATCAAATAACTTTTATAAAATAACATTTTGATAAGTGAGAATACAAGGAGCAGAGACATATGGACTGAATTTCCCTTGCTAGGAAGAAGTCTAAAAATGGAGGAGAACTACTTACCAAAATTATTTTACCAAAATCTATTTTTCCCTCTAAACCCACTATCTTACGTGAGAGTCTACCAAACTAAAAAAAAAAGTCTTAAATCCAACTTCTTTAGTGTTGAAAAATGTATAAGACAAACTATTATAAAATTATTATCTATTTTTTTGGAACAGTGTTAAAAACAGCTATTATTAGGTTAGATTGCTGAACTATTCTGTAGGCCCTTGAAAAAGTTCATTTCAATTTAGGTTCTTTATTTCAGCATTGTCCAATAGAAATGTAACATGACTCACAAAGCAAGCCATATATGTAAATTTTTAAAATATTTTATTATTTATTTGAGAGAGAGCGTGCGAAACTGGGGGGAGGAACAGAAGGAGAGAGAGAAGCTCAAGCAGACTCCCTGCTGAGTAGGGAGTCCACAGTGGGGCTCCATCTCATGACCCTGAGATCATGGCCTGAGCCACAATCAAGTCAGTCAACTAAGTCAACCAGGTGTCCCAACAAGCCATAGAAGTAATTTTAAATTTTACAGAGTCACATTATAAAGGTGACTTTTTAATTTTAATTAAAAATTTAATTTAACTAGGGCGCCTGGGTGGCTCAGTGGGTTAAAGCCTCTGCCTTTGGCTTAGGTCATGATCCCAGGGTCCTGGGATCGAGCCTCGCATGAGGCTTTTTGCTCAGTGGGGAGCCTGCTTCCCTTCCTCTCTCTCTGCCTGCCTCTCTGCCTACTTGTGATCTCTGTCAAATAAATAAATAAATAAAATCTTTAAAAATATTTTAATTTAACTTAAAAAAGATAAAATTGATTTTAATGACATATTTTATTTAACCTAGTGTATTCTTTATATTATTATTTTGATGTATAATCAGTATAAAATTATTGCATTGTTGTTTTTCATACTAAGTTTTGTAATCTGGTATATATTTTATACTTACAGAACATCTTCATGGGGACTAGCTAAATTTTTTAAAAATTTAATTTAACTTTATTTAAATTCAATTAATTAACATACAGTGTATTATTAGTTTCAGAGGTAGAGTTCAGTGATTCATCAGTTGTATATAACACCCAGTGCTCATGACGTCACATGCCCTCCTTGGTGCCTGTCACCCAGTTACACCACCCATCTCCTCCACGCATGGACTAGCTACATTATGAGCGTTTTTTAGCTATAGGTGAAGTGGCCACCATTTTTGACAGTACGAGACTAGCGCACAGATGGCAGCTACTACTATTGGTTGTATTCTTCATGTGCTTTTCTAAGACAATACGATGATTTTCTGAAAGGATTATAGTATAGATGGTACATAACAAGGAGCTTAGCCCTGAGCAACTGAGCAGTAAATGTTGGTGATTTTTTTTTTTTAAGATTTTTATTTACTTATTTGACAGACAGATCCCAAGTAGGCAGAGAGACAGGCAGAGAGAGAGGAGGAAGCAGGCTCCCCACTGAGCAGGACCCTGGGATCATGACCTGAGCTGAAGGCAGAGGCTTTAACCCACTGAGCCACCCAGGTGCCCCAATGTCGGTGATTTTTATAATTTTCACTGATTATGTTTCTCGTGCTTTTTATTTATTATTTATTTTTTTTTAAAAGATTTTATTTATTTATTTGACAGACAGAGATCACAAGTAGGCAGAGAGGCAGGCAGAGAGAGAGGAAGGGAAGCAGGCTCCCCACTGAGCAGAGAGCCTGATGCAGGGCTTGATCCCAGGACCCTGGGATCATGACCTGAGCTGAAGGCAGAGGCTTTAACCCCTGAGCCACCCAGGCGCTCCTCTCGTGCTTTTTAATCCATTTTATACTTTCGGAAACATTGGAATGCTCTTAAAAAGTAGCCCATAGTCCATGCCTCATCCTGAATAAATATAATATTATTTTGAGTTTATTTGATGTTCAGTAATTTGAATTTCTATAGTTCTATATTGAATTGTTCTACCAGTAACCAACCATATACTGTTTTATTATTTTTTTTACTTTATTTTAAATTTTAATTCCAGTATAGTTAATATTAGTTAACTATAGTTATATTAGTTTCAGGTGTACAATACAGTGATTCAACAATTCTATATATTACTCAGTGCTCATTAAGATAAATGTACACTTAACACCCTTCACTCACCCACCTCTCCTCTGGTACCATATACTATTTTAAATGGCCTTCCTCAGGAAGAATTCCATACCTTTATATATGCAGACAGTGTGGATTTAAACCATCCAGGAGAGTAAAGGAATGAATATAAGCTCCACAAAAGATCAATTGCCTTGTCCACTGATGTACTGTAAGTGTCTCTAACACTGCTTAGAGCATAGTAGATGCTCAGTGCATATTTCTTTAACTGAATAGAATAATCAGAGAACGTATTACAGAGAACACATTATAGAGAACTTATTACCTGCACTCTGCTGCTCTTGTTGGCAGAAGTCTGCTATCTGAATGTTTAGGACACTATATAAATTAAAAGTTGATAATAGTGTGGCATGTGGTGGTACACTTCATCAAAGGACTCCCTTTAAGGACTTCTTCCTGTTAATTTTCAAAACTTCAATATTGAGATTGAGGCTTATTAGATTTACAGCTAAATGACTGATGGTGTTTGGAAATCTTTCAGCATTCAGTATGTTTACTTATAAATTGTTCAAATGTTCCTGTTTGAGAGAAAACAGAGAGGTGTGCCTGGGTGACTCAGTTGGTCAAACATCTGACTCTTGGTTTCAGCTCAGGTCATGATCTCGTGAGTTGTGGGATTGAGTCCCTGTGTCGCTCTCTGCACTCCGAGGAGAGTCTGATTGGAGATTCTTTCCTTCTTCCCCTCACCCGACTCACATGCTCACTCTCTCTCTCAAATAGAATAAATAAAACTTTTTTTTTCTTTTTAAAGGAGAAAGCAGAGGTTTTTGGGTCCCACTATCATACGCAAAACACAGTTTTGCATTCTCAATCTACGGTTGTTTTAAGAAAACAAAATGAATTCAGGAGGAAAGATGAAAGATACAAAAGTCTTCAATATGCCCCAGGAAACTGTTTTCACGTCTTCTGTTTAGATTCATGGGCCATCTAACTTCTACTTGGCATTAATAAGAGATTTCATGTTTGCACTGTAGTCCAGATTTCCTTTTAACCATGTAATATCTTCTTTTGGAGAAGAAATTATATCCGGTAGCAATGCCAAGCAAGGGATAAATAAATCTTTAATGAAACAATATTTGTTGATAAACAACCCACACTGGGATACCTGCTTCTGTTGATACATCAGGGGAATTGAAACAACACATACATTAACAAGAGCTAAAAGACGTAACTAAAAAAAGTGACATCGAGGTGTCTCACCCACAGCAGGCAGGAAACTGGCTTCTTGGGTCTCCTCCCAGACCTCTTACTTGCCCTGGGTTAATGATGATGAGATTTAACTGGAATAACAATATGTCTGACATATGGAGGTCATGCCAAGGAAAGAATATCTTGTGCTAATGGTTTTACAATATGCATGAAGTAGTGGAGGCCTAAACCTGTTAACCTTTCTATGTGAGTGAGCTTTTGATCAACTAGCTGGAAAATTGGCCTAGAGCTCTAATTATGACAGCAATGAGGAGTTTTAATTGTTTTCCAAAGCAGAGAACAAATACCCTGAACCAGATTTACATCTTAGGAGATCTTTCTGGAGGTATAATATTTCAAGAGATTTAACCCAACTACTTTCTAAAATTACAGTCAGTCTTGTGATTACTTAAAAATAGAAATAAGTACATCAGAAATATTCTGCCTGGAATAATAAATGCTGGTTGGCATTAATGATGACTATTATCTTAGCTCCCAACATGTCATGGGTCATGATGGGACTCAACAGGAAAGATAAAGGCACAGAAGAAATGTTAGTTACCCATTCTTCCAGTGAATATTTATTGTGTGTTTACACACAATAAATGGAGCAGACACTATTTTATCACTGGGGAAAGTAACAGAGAACATAACATAGAACCTGCCATTTTGGTGTTATAGTTCAGAAGAAAAGACAGGCAATTAAAAACGTAAATTTACAATGTATCTAGTAATGATCCATGATATGACTATAATGGGGAATTTCTTTTTTGGATGAGAGACACAATTTTAAATAAGGTGACCAGAAAGAGGAGTTAACAAATGAACAGAGATCAAAGAAGGATGAAAATGTCTGAAAGAAGATGATTCCAGGAGGAAATAAAGCATGTGCAAAGGTGCCATTGGCGTGTTCAGTCTGGGGAAGAACGGGAAGGCAGTTATGGCTAGAATTGAACAAATAGAGACAAAGGTAATAGAAAATGTTACAAATGACCCTAGTAGATATTATTGCACATTGCTTGCTGGAAAGTGTTCTCCTATTTCCTTATGGTTTCTTTTTCAATTGACTGGCTTCTTTCAATGAATTTTTCATAAAAACATAAAGAAATGCTTTTCCCTACACTATCATTTAAAAAATATCTCTGGTTCACAGTAAAATGACATGACATTTTCAGAACTGAGAAGTTAGAGAGACAGCCAAGGGCCAATCACGGAGGGTTCTATACACATGTATAGACTTTGGATTTTATGATGCCTTTTTAAAAATATTGATAAGAAGAACTTATTTTAGCTGATGGTCCACTTTATTCTAGGAAGGACTTTTTATGTTAAGAAAGAGCTCACTGTGGCACCTGGGTGGCTCAGTTGGTTAAGCTTCTGCTTTTGGCTCAGGTTATGATCCCAGGGTCCTGGGATAGAGACCCAAATGGGCTCCCTGCTCAGCAGGGTGTTGGCTTCTCCCTCTCCCTTTGCCCCTCCTGTGCTCATACTCTTTCTCTCTCTATGTCAAATAAATAAATAAATAAAATCTCCAAAAAAAAAAAAAATACTGAGAAAAAAGAAAAAAGAAAGAGGTCACTGGAAAAGTTTTTCCTACCGTGGGATTCAATTTACCTGATCCTCTATGAATGAGTCTCACATCCATTCCCACTAAAATAAAAGTTGTAAATGAGGGGATTTCCAAAGTGCTTGTAGTTCATCTTGCAGTGTCAGCCTTTATTTATGTTCCTACTAAAGAAAAAAAACCCCATATCATACGAACTTTAGTTTGTAACACATGGAATTTAATAATTTTTTTTACTCCATGTTGCGACACAGAAGGGAGAATGTTTGTTCTGAAAATATCATGTGCTTATTTATTTTTTTTTTTTACTCTAAACTGTAGATATTTGGAAAATGTTAGTAGAGGAAAAATTCTTTTAAAAATATTTTCATGAAAGATTTGTTGAATGAAGCCAGACTGTTAAAGAGGAAATAATAATAATAATAAAAATACCAGGAGACTTTTGAGCAATATGTAACAGTATCTACTTTGGTCATTTGTAAATCTTGAATTCACCAAAGTAGATGTGGCTTAACAAACTCATTCTGTAACGATGTACAACTCTTTTTATTGATTGTAGTGGTGAATGTTGATAGACAAAAAAATACATTTTGTGAAGTGTTTTTCTTAATAAAATGTGTTAGTCAATAATCTGTAGTAGAAATAATGCTCAACCAGGTCCTTCAATTTGAATATTTGAAAATACAGTTTTTAATAGGCAACATAATAGATATTAACTATTGATTGACACTTTCTATGTCAAATCAAAAAGCCTTGAAAGTGAAAGTGTAAAATCAGTAATTCTAGAATGCGTAAGATTTAGTTTGATGTTCAAGCTAGTTGAACTGCATCTGCTCAATCCAGTGTATTTCCCCCCTTGATATTCTGAATTATACCTCTTGAATATTAATATATTATAATCTATGCCGCATTAAAAAGAAGTTGTGTTGACTTTGTTTACCTTAGATTGCTTCAGTCTGAACTCCTTATCTCTCTGCATTCTGTACTGGTCAATTTCTGCCATAGCTTCTTCTTTAGCTTGCTTCAGTCGCTTCTCTTTTCCTGAATATGGACAATGGGATAGAAGGAATGGTTTTTTTGTTTTGTTTTGTTTTGTGTTAAATAGACATGGAATTTCAAACTTGATTTCTAAGAAGAAAAAATAGGTGAAGTCTACCTTATTTTCTTGATAAATTTTCCTAAAACTGGCAAGCTTCATTAAAAAACAATATTGAAAAATACCTTGTTTTTTCCAATTGGACTTTCCAGAATATGGAAATGACAACTTTCTTTCACACTTATGTGTTTAAATAAAATATCTGCCCATTTACTCACAGCAGTAACAGCCAGAGAACAGATTTTAGCTGTCAGCTATTCGGAAAGACATTATTTGGTCAGATTTTCTGTCCTGATTTGCTGCCAGGAATCCTTCAGTCCCCACCAACTGGATCCTATTTAGCACTGGCAGATCTCCAAAAGCACTACAAACATGCAACTCAGACTCTATCAAACTGACTTACAATTTTTTAAAGCATTTTATTGAGATTTTTTTTCTTAGCATTTGTTGACTCTAGAATGTCTGATTAAGCCCCACAGCACATCAAAGTGGTGTTTTTTTTTTTTTTTTTTTTTTTTTTTGTAGTAGCTTTCTCTGAGGGGGACTTGAAAGTGCCCGTAAAACCAATTGTTTTTAATGGTTAGGAGATTTAGTTAAATAGCTCTCTTTTCTTTTATTAAGAGCAAAGGTGTAAGCCTTAAGCCAGCAGACAGCAAGGGAGATGAAAGTTTCAGACAAACACAATGCTGTGGGGATCATTAACTAAGCACATGACTTTTTTTGACAACCAGAGTAAATTTGGGGGCTTACAGGCTAATATGAATTGTTACTGTGCCCCCAGCACCTACCACCTTCAGGGGGTTAGGTCTTAATGCTTTGTGATCATTAAAACTTTAAAGAAACTGAACTGTATTAACATTTTTTTTTATCTCAATCTCTTGTCTTCTAATTTCACTTAAATGCCTCCATTCTTTTGCTTATTTAACATTCTCTGATAATGTCTCAAGCTTTTGTTTATAATTTTTGTCAACTGTTATTTTGTGTGGACTTCGAACTAAATAAGTGTGTTCTCATTAAGCAGCAGAAAAGAAAATCTTAACATAAACTTCTGTCATCCACATACATGTTTTTATATGACTTTATTTTTATACATCTTTGTAACATTTGAGTGCAAATGGTTTCTAAATTTTTCTCCCTGCTAAACACGAGTTGCTTTGCTAGTTGCTGTCTATATATTCCATTTATTCTATGAAGATAGATTCACTGAGTTATAAATTGACATGGGTCTCTTTTAATGCCTCTTGTCTTTGAATAGTACCGAGGAAACCTCATTCAGATCAGATAGTTAGCTTTGCCTTTACACCCTAAAAAATCCAAGGTATGGTGAAAATTAGTGCTCTTCTGATGTTTGAGGCTTAATGGAACATTAACAGCAATGCTTATCTTTTTCCTACTGAATGAATACTCACTATCATTTTATATATACAGATGCCTTCATTCTCCACATTTCTAACTATTTTGTAGCAACCAAACACGTAATATTCACAGAACAAATACACAATATGTTGGGAGGGGAAACTCTTCCTTGATCCCCAGTTCCCTTTCTTATCACTGCTTGTCATTAACATTAGGACAGAAATATACATAAGGTGTATTAACATTTCTTAGTAATAATGGGTTGGAAGATACATAATCACTTTATAAATTATATGAGACATCACTACTTTCCATGTTAATTACATAAGATGTAAGAATATTGGTTTCAAAGTCACAACTCTAGTACATTAAAATAATGATAATAATAATAGGAAAACCTCTGTGTGTGCGCCTTCTCTGAACAGAACCCAGTGCCCCACTTAGAAGGCTGTGTATTAGCTCCATCACACAGTGACATGCTCAGAGTGTGTCTGTGATTCCCCCGTGATGGCACCAGTCACCTGCTGGTTCTCATTCAATTAAATAGGAGAGCCACAGGGAAATCGCTGCTGGCACAGCCATTTTCTGGACAGACTCAGCAGTAGCCGCTGTGTGAGAGCCTACATATGCTACACCTGATTTAATCCAGTGGAAGAAACTGGAGCCTAAAGCCTGCTGTTTCACTCAAGGTGAAGCAAAATGCATGCATCAAATCAACTCTTAATCAACCTCTGGGTTGCTTCTCTGTCTCGGTTAGAAGATTTCCAAATTTTAATATTATACCTCTTTCTTCTTAAGCATTAAACATATGGCTGCTGTGACTCAAGTGGCATTTAGGTTTATATTCTTATTTCTTAATACTTTCTGTACCAAACATAGGGGTGACCTTATGGGACAGCCCAGATTTTAAATAGGACAATCAAATGTTTGGTCCCCAAATTTTATGAGACCAAATGGTCTAATGTTTGGTTTAGAAAATGTGATTACCTTACGCACAATGATTTTAAATACAACTAAAGCAGATTTTAAATACTACTAAGCTCCAGAGTGGTCCAGGAAGGGATGGTTTTGATTTGTCCATCCATTATTTGCTCAGTGTTTATCAAACGCCTGCTATATGTTCTGCATACGGCTACACACAGAGTATAGAGAAATGCATATGATATGATCCTTGCCTCCAGCTGGCATAAATACAGTGTAATTTGGAAATGTGTGCATGATATACCGGCATCCAAGAGGAAAATATAAAATACATAAAATTGTGAAGAATACATATAATAAATTATGAAAAATGGAACATATATTTTGATTCTGTTTTTTCCATGGCCGTTAAAAACCCTCAAATTTATGGATGTTAGTATACTTAAGTTCTAGAAAATTTGTGCTTGCCATTCACCCCAATAGTGATGTAATGTCTTATGTTATTAAAGTAAGCCAAAAATACAAACAACAGAACACAGATAGGTAGAGTGTGGGTCAGAGCAGGCTGCCAAGGGACATCGGGGAAGAACTTCTGAGGAGGGAATGATTGAGCTGAATGGACTTTTTTAGACAGGACATAAATGGGGACAAATAGTTCACTTCGGAGATTAGAACAAGGCACCGTGTCCCTTTCTAAGATACTTTCGGACATTCTTTGTAAACACCTGCACCTTAATAACCCCATTCATTTCTAAACATGTGGCTTGTCATGCAAATATGTCTTACATTCAACATGCTCTTATTGAGATATTTTATAGGAGATTTTGTGGGAAGGAAAGAGAGGGAAAGATGTTTGAGTTCCAGGGGATTTGTGGGAAAAGAATGAAAAAATCAATTTGGGCAGATTAAAACTCAGCTGTATGTGGGAGTGTGGAGGGCAGCCAATGCTCAGGGATGGACTCTTCCTGGGTTTGTGGTCAGGAGACGCCAAGTGAATTGAGTATCCCAAATGCAATGAGCCTTTGAGACACAGAAAACGCTGTTCTGTTGACTGGATGGTTAAATTGATCCTGGAATCGTTTTGTGATGAGGAAGATGAGATTTCATTTATCATTTCAGAAGAGAACTGAAATTATACACTAAGCACAACTAAAATAAGATATTAGAAGCCTTGCAAACTTGAGCAAGTTCGTGTGCCTGAGCCCGAGTTTTCTCATCTATAAAACAGATTTAACAATCTACTGGAATGAATCATTATATGTATTAGGAAAAAATATAAATAAAATGTTTGACAAAGAACAGCTATTTGACTTTTTTAATCATTATTAGGAAAATCAGTCCAGTTTCTGGGGACCTTTTATTAGGAACAAAGACAAGAAATACAATGTGAGTCTGAGGAACAGTCCTCAGGCTGTTACTAGGCTTCCCTAAGGACATCCAAGTGGAGGTATTGAGGGCATCTGGACAGACAAGTTTGGATCCAGAAGCAAGTTTTGATATGGAGACAAAGATCTGTATGTCAGTTATCTGGGATTGTGTGGGTGCTTGTCATAGCAATGAGATTTGGACTGCAACCAAAGGAGTATGTACAGAATGAAGAGAAAAGAGAACCAAGGTCTTAATCTGGGTGGATGCCACCATTCCATATATGAGAAAAGGAAGAGGACCCTCAGGAAGAGCCTGAGAATTAGTGGCCAGAGAAGTAGGGGAAACCAAACGAACATTCAAGAAGGATGTGGCCACAGTGTCAAATGCTACAGAGAACGGAAAAAAGAGACATTTAAATAACCAATGTTATCAAACATCCTCTATGTGCTGCACACTGTTTCTAGATCTATAAATACAGCAGTGAAAACCATAAGCAGACAAACTTTCTATTCTCAAGGAGCTTGTATTCTGAACACGTGAAGGGGAGATAGAAAACAGGTAGTGTATGATACGGTAGAAATAGTAAGTACCAAGAAGAAGGAAGAAAGAGCCTATTGGATAGAGAGAGGGTGGGTGTTAATTTAGGTAAGTAGTATCTTTTGGATGAAGTGATAAATGAATAGAGACCTGAAGGAATAAGACAATTAGCCATGCAAATATCTAAAGGGCAAGAGCATTCCTAGCAGAGGCAACAATAGATGTGAATACCCTGGGTATGTGACATGCTCAAGAAACAACAAAAATGCTATCATTTCAAAATGACAAAATAGATTGAGAACAAAATGATTGAGATGAATGAATGTTAGGAGATGGTATCAGAGAGGTAGTAGTGGGACCAGGTCACAAACTGCTCCTGGGCCATGATACAGCTTTTGTTTCTTAAGATGCTGAATTCATGAAGGGTTTTTAGCAAAGGTGTACTGTGATTCTATATACAATTTTAAAGGATTTCTTTGGCTGGTGTGGTGAGAATAGATTGTAGGGGCAAGGGAGAAATAGGAAGACCAGTTTGAAATCTGTTGCAATAGTTCAGATAAGTGTTAATGATTGCTGGAAATAGTGAAGTAGCAGAAGAGTTGGTAAGAAGTTAGGTATACTTTGAAGGCAGAGTCAATGGATAAACATGAGATACAAGGCAATGGTGACCCAACATTTTATTTTGGGAGTAGGGTCAAGAATGCAGTTTAACTGAGATGCCTATTAAACATCTAGTGACAAAGGTGAGAAAACTGATGTGTACATGAATTTTGGAGAGTGAGGAAGCAATGAGGGCTGGAAGTATCAAGTTTAGGAATTATCATTCATACAGCTGGTGTTTATAACCATGGGATTAGATGGGATCACATAGGAAGTATCTCCAGATAGAGAAAAAACAGGTCCCAATTGGGAGCCCAACTTTAGAGACTAGAAAGATGACAGGAAGCCAACCGTGAAAGTGGTGTCCCAAATTCAGATGAAGGAAGAGTTTCAAAGATAAAAGAGGGTTCCAGTTGTGATTGAGACATTTAATTAAAAAAATGGGTTAGCAATGTTTGTGGTCTTGGCAAAGGGAGCTTTGGTGGAACTGTAGGGAGAAAAGTCTGATTAAAGAGGATATTATGCTAAGTGAAATCAGTAAGACTGAGAAAGACAAATACCATATGATTTCATTCATCTGTGGAATATAAAAAAAACCCACAAATGAATAAATAAACGAAAAGGAGACTTAGACCCACAAGTAGAGAGAACAAAATGGTGGTTGCCAGAGGGAAAAGGGGTGGGTGGATGAGCAAAATGGGTGAAGAGGAAATGGGAGATACAGGCTTCCAGTTCTGGAATGAATACATCACAAGAATAAAAGGCACAGCATAAAGAATATAGTCAATGATATTGTAATAGCATTATATGGTGACAGATGGTAGCTATACTCGTGGTGAGCTCAGCATAACATATAGAAATACTGAATCACTAAACTGCATCTGAAACTAATGTAACATGGTATGTTAACTACATTCAAATAAAAAAAGAAAAAAAATTGGTTCAGGAGAAAATGGAATAAAAAATGTAAACACAAGGAATACAGGAAACCTCTGAGTTTTTCACTTACAAAGGGGAACAAAGAAGATAAAAGACTCAAGATAGTCAAGTGGATTTGACAATTAGAAGATGTTGTGAGTTGAACTGTGTCCTTCAAAAGGATACGTTTAAATCCTGACCCTGGGTACCTGTGAATGTGACCTTATTTAGAAATTAAGTGTTTGCAGATGTAATCAAGTTGGATGAGGTCACACTGATTTAAGATGGGGCCTACAGCTGATAACTGGTGTCCTTATAGGAGTGGAGATTTGGGCATAGAGACACAGAGGCACAGAAAAGACACCTAAGGAAGAAGCTTGTAATTACAGGCAAAGACTGGGAAGATGCAGCTACAAACCCAGGAATGCCAAGACTTGCTGGCAGTCCCCAGAGGCTAGGGCAGAGGCATGATACAGATTACCCCTTAGTGCCCCCAGAAGGGACTAGCTCTGCCAGCACCTTGCATTTGGACTTCTGGCCTTCAGAACTATGAGATAATACACTTCCATTGTTTTAAGCCATCCTGTATGTGGTAATTGTTACAGAAGCTGTAGGAAACCAATACAAAGGCTCAGTGAGAACCAGACAACAATGATGTCAGCTGAGCATTGGAAAGCAAAGCCAGATAAGGGAGTATGGTAGGAAGAGTAGGTATCCAAATGAATGAACCACCTAACAATAATGTGCATCAACAGGACAGAGCCTACCTTGACTTGGTAGGAAAACAAAGGACACTTTGGGAATGTTTGGAGATTTCTATCTGTGACTAATAATTGTTTTGATTCTGTAATACTATGGAGAAGAGAAATGACAACAGCTTTTCTGGGTTTGCGGGTTTGTTAATATTATGATAATACCAACGTGGTTCAAAGAATGTTATTATTTTGCTCACCTGACATAAACATTGGAAAAAGTAATGTCACCAGAGAAACAATGAAGCAACCACTCTTTTGGGGCTGGTATAGAGTTTCCCTGCTGACCCTAACCTCTTATTTCATATCTGTGCTTTCTTGGTGTTTCCTTTGCTATCCTTTGTACTTGTATTTTCCTCATTTAAAAAAAAAATCATACATGGTTTGTGTAGATCCTGGATTGGATATAATCAAATGCTATTACTAGATGAAACTGTTGTGTGGGTATTATTTTAATATGACCCACTTGAAGAAATGAAAGTCCAATATACTTACAAATATCCCATTAGTCTGTGGACTGTAAAGAAAGAGAAAAAATTTACAGGCCCACAAAACCCCCAAGATAGGCCATGAAATTCTAATACAGCAACTTCTATTTTATTAGTTTATTAAAACTCATGTCTTCATGAACCAAAGCATTCACATGCATAGAGAAGAATTTATTAAATCAAATCAAGGTGTTTGTTTAAATAATTTTGAATATCTGCATATTTGGAAACAAATAGGCAATTACCTGATTTAAAAAATATTGGCTGGCATTCTATACACCCACAAAAACGAATCTGCATTACTGTATTAGCTGATGTATTATCAAAGTAGATGGTCAAAATATTGTCTTAGGAATTTATTTTGCATTTGCAAATAGTTCAATGAGGTCCTCCTAGAAGACCATGTTTAACAGATCAGCAGGATTCTATTATTTTGCTGTACCATTCAATAGAATCTTTTTACTAGGTAGTAGGAGAAAATCCATAGCTAACATTTATTGAGCACCTGCTATGTGCCACGTGGTGGTTTAAGTCTTTTATAGGTATTAACTCAGGGAATTATCACAACTCCAGGAGGCAGATACTGTTATCTCCATTCTGAGGCTAGGAAACTGAGTGACAGTGAGGTAAGAAGTTAAACTGACCAACTCACCCAGCTAGTAGGAGGCAAGCCTGGATTTGCGACCAGGCCTAGCAGCTCTAGGAAGCAAGCACTGACCGTGTTCTATCTTGGTAGAAAATTCTGGGTATGTCCTTTACTTTTATTAAGATTGTCTATTGCTTTTAGAATATTTTAGTACATTTTAAATACACCTGCTTGTTCAGTTTTTCTCATATTCAGATTTGAACATTTACATTGTTTATCACATCTTTTGATCTATATCCTGTCATGCAAGTTGTAATTTTGAGTTAAACACAAATACTGTTTTCAGTAGCTGCCAAAGTAGACAGATTGAGTGTTTATTAGTGAGAACGGCTATGTTCACCTTCAGAAAGAATTCGTTCTTTATGTGATGTGGAGTCATGTGCATTTGGGCATTTCATAAGAACTGTAGAGTTTTCCAAGTCTGCAATGGGTGTAAATGGAATAAATACTGATCTCATAAAAAAGTCGTAATTACAAGTAAAAATGCCATGTATTTCAGAGAAATACAAGTCTCTGTTCCTCGTATTGATGATGATATCTTGACTTTCTAATCGAATTCTGTTGGAAGCTGCTCAGTTCCCCACGCCTGGAGCTCCAGGTCAGGTCTGACGTTCAGCTATAAAAATGTAACTCATCTTGGACCAACATACTCACTTTTAAGTTTTAATTGAACAATTTAAGTTTTAAGTGAACAATTTTTAAGGCAAAATGTGTTAACTTCAAATAGGTAATTTAAAATAGTGCCAACCTATTGTGATTCCATCTAAATTTAACCAAACAGCAAGACTATTTTGCACATAAAAGATTTTTTTGTCTTAACTAATAAATAGGATTAGGGCACCTCAGTGGCTCAGTCAGTTAAGTGTCCGCCTTTGGCTCAGGTCATTATCTCAGGGTCCCGGGATGGAGCCCCAAGTCAGACTCCCTGCTAAGCAGGGAGTCTGCTTCTCTCTCTCCATGTCACTCTTCCCTGCTTGTTCTTTCGCTCTCAAACAAATAAATAAAATCTTTTAAAAAAACCTAACAAATCTTATCTGTAATCAGTGAACAGAGACAGATATTTGAGTTTTACCAGCCACGTACTAGAAGCAGTTCAAGGTTCCTTCATTAGAGGAGAAGCTGACCCAGAACTGGAGGCAATTGTAAAAAGAAATGAAACTGGTTTATCCTGTTCTTTTATTCCATTCCTTTATTTTTACAACTTATAGTAAATATGAATATGCACATTATGTTATTTAAAAATAAAAATGATTTTTTCGATTGTACTCTACACTATGTTTAGTGTTCTGATCCTCAAAACATCATGACCATATGTATAACCTTGATATTTATATATATCATATATATCTTATATTTCTATTTAAAAAAAAGAGCAAATCTCAGAGATGCTAAATGACTTATACACAGAAACATAAAAGCCAATGCTTTTTCTACTCTGTTGCCTCACATCCCAACTTTTCAAGTCTGTTCACAATGTCTCCCCACCCCACCCCAGCCACAGTGTGGCTGACAAGTGTTTTGAGAGTAGGAACCTGTGTATTTCATTTCCACAGATCTATAGCCTTCTGGAGAATTCCTGATATATCGGGTCTATAAACCTTTATCTATAACCCTTAAGGCAAAACATTTATACCCTATATTGTATTAGATAACAACTTCACTGAGATCTGAGGCAGTCCTATTTAATGGAATATATTAATATTTTTGTGGCATAATATATAAATATACCACCTTATTAATCTTGCATTTTTCTCAAATGATAAACATGTGAATTATTGGTTTCTCCCCCATCCTGCCACCCCCAGGTCCTTCCCTCTCTCTTTCCCTCTCTTTCTTTTAGATATATATTCAGGAGTCCTCTCTAGCAGAGACTACATATGCAGATTTCTGAGAAGCTTTCAAATAAATAGATTTAAGACAGAGAAAGTGATCATAGACTCCCCATGATGGTGTTCACCACCTGAAACTGTTTGGCCTTCATATGTTAGATTTTTCAAATGAATTGCTTTATGGGGAAAAAAAAGGTGAAATATACAGATTTATAAAAACGATGGTTATCTGTATTCTCATGTTATTATTCCTTTCTCCTTTTTGTGCTCGTTTAATGCATTTATCTCTTGAACATTGCTGAAGGAAGAGTCTAGGTCTACTCATTAGTGTCTATACCAAAGTGGCCTGCAAAGAGTAGGCACTCAATAAATACTTACTAAATTAAATAAATAAATAACTTATAAAACTAGTGAAATGAGAGGAGTTACAAAATACCAGGCAAAAAAAGTAGTATTTTATTTTGCTGCAGAATGCTTAAGAAGTAAGTATGATGGGTACAGTAATTGAAGTTGTAGCCACCAACTGCTACCTGCTGATAGCTGTGTAAGAAAACAGCTTCTAGCTGGTGAAAACTGTTCTCAAAGCCTGTGTGCTTTCTGTGGCAAAGGGGACGGACCGACCTTCTCTGTAAAACCAAGGGTAGAGGTTGGTTGTGGAAATAACATTTATAAAAATATTTTCCAAAATGTTTTTAAGGCCTGGTTATTTACTTTGACTAATTGAATATTTGCTTGAATATTTATGACTGAAGACCAAGGGACAAAGTACACAAGGGATTTAAGTTACTGGCAAAAAAATGAATGTTCTGTATAAAAATAAGACAATACATAGTCTAACACTGACCAATACTGACTTCTGAGGAAAAATTGTCCAAGGACAGCATATTCACTAGTGGAAAGGAAAACAAGTTTGATATATATATATATATACATATATATAAAAATACATACATATATATATATCTGATATACATATAGCTTTTATTTTATTTATATTTATATATGCAAATATAAATAAATATATATTTATTTATATTTTATTTATATCTGATATTTATATATATAATATATATCTTCTATTTCTATTAAAAAAAGAAAAGCGAAACTCAGAGATGTTAAATGACACACACAGAAATATAAATCTGAGTCTAGATAGTTTTGAGGGTTCTCTCTTCCAAACAACTTGCATGATTCACAAATCCTTTCTTCTCTAACGGCGTTGAGAAAAGACATAATATCGGTAAAAACCATCTGGATCGTACGATAATATTGATTAATGTGCCCAATATTGTAATTATGTTACTTCCATAATAAGGAAGCAAAGGTAATATAATTAAAACATCTTAAAATAAGTTGAACTTCTGTTCTGGAAGTTTTAAATGTGGTTAAAGAAATTTGAATGAAAGATCAAGACGTTATCTATACTGCTTTAACTAGCAGGTCCAAGACTGCTTTGTTTTCTATCAAATTACATTCATACCATTTTGCAGTCATTTGCATGGTTTGTTGCAGATAAAGAAATGGAAAAGTAGATAAAGTTTGTCTTAATTTCTTTTTCTTTTTCTCTTCTAGTTCCTTCCACATGGAGTCTTCCTTTTGCTGTTGTTGGTATCTACATTGCTGACTGCTCAGGAAATAACTTAGGAAATAAACATGATTTTACCTGTGGTCAAAAATAGACCGTGGATTGAATGCTGCTTCATTCCTGGCTTCCTCTATTGCATTATAATGTACTGTTCACATGTCTCATTCGATCTATTTTAACAAACTTTTGTCACTACCTACTCTATTCCTGTCACTATAGTCATCCAAAGAATCATATAAGCAACATTTTAAAAACATAGCTCCTGTCTTGTTGAACTTTGAATTGAATTGCAGATGCAAGACATATATTAAGAAGACGGTAAATGACACAAATTGTTATAGATTAAGTAATGATGTGATATGAAACGAGATAGTGGAGAAAACATATGTCTTGCCCCAGGGAACCTGAATTTGAGTTGTTAATCTACAATATGTTAGTTTATTCATAATAAAAATTATATAAATGTTGTGTAGTACAGTTAAGATCTTTGCTTGGAAATCAGACTCTGTCCAAATCTTGTCTATAACCTTTACCCTCTGTGTGACCTTGGGCAAGCTGCATAATTTATCTAAGCGTCACCTTTTGTCTTTGCAGTAAGAGTTTTTGCGAGGAGTAGTAAATAAGATAAGGATTAAGTGTGGTGCCTGTGTGTGTTTTCTATTTTTAAAATATGAACTCTGGCAAACAATGAACTTGAGTCTCTACACACATAAAATGGAAATAATAGTAACATCTCATTCACATAGTTGTGGTGAATATCAAAGGGAGTAAAAAGGGGGTTGACTTTTACTGAGAACATTCTGTGCTAATATATAGATGTATGGCTAAGTAAAAAGAAAGTTAGAAAATGAGAATAAAATGAAAATATTATTAAAGGGATGAGAAAGAGCTATTAACTGTTATCACAATTTTACAGAAACAAAAACCGATGTGTACGAAGGGTAAGTAACTTGCTCAAGTTCTCTCACTAATAAGTAGATTCATTTTGGAAGTTGTCTATCTCTTAATCATTTCACAATATTGAGAAACTGAGGCGTGACAACATTAAGGAAGTTGCAGAGACAAGACTTAAGGTCATGTCTTCCTGTAATTTCAATGTCCATTATCATTTCATTTAACACATGATCTCTCCAAAGGCTCTGAGTTAGAGGATTTTGTTCCCGCTATGGCCATAGGGAAATATGATTGGGTAGTTTCAATGAATTGGCCAAAGGATTCTGAGGGATTATAGTGGAGCCAGAGTTTGAACCAGAGTCTGCCTGCTGCTAAAGGCGCATATTATTTCACTGCCCCCACCTCATCCATTTTGTAACAAATTTCTCATAGGTCAGAAAGAATGGAGACTTACTCTTCTTGGCTTCCTCTAGCTTGTCCTTGGCTCTTTTTTCTGCCTGAAGGAGCTGGTGGATCCCCTGCGACTGGCTGGTCATGGCAGCCTGCTTCAAGTTCGGTGGCTTCTGTGAAATCTGGAAAGTGGTGGATCTATTTATCCTTTTAGAAATCACCACAAAACTCAGGTTGTTGTGTCAACGGTGAGTTCTAAACATGGGTGTTTGTTTCAAAATGGTCTCACTGGGCTAAATTGCTGGGCCCTAAGGAGAGCCCAAGGGTGGAATCCAGAAAAACAAGTTAAGTCAAAATGAGGAAGCTGAAAACTTGTCCTTTCAGCTAACTTAATCTTCACTACAAAATAGGAGAAATAAATAAAAAATGAGTAAGATAGGTTTTGTAAGATTATCTTCCTTCTTCTTCCAGGAATTATTGATTTGTTTATTAAATTTTTCTTTCAAGTTGCAAGACCTTTTTTGTCCCTTATCCATGTAGTTCTGGTTTAGGTAGGTAGTTAGTTTGTTTTTTCCCTAGAAATTCAATTAATTGCTTAGGACAAGTTTTATTAACCTTTTGCTAGGAAGGAGGCTTTTTGGCTTTGTGCACAGAAGATAAGCTAGGAATCTACTCTTTTCTTTCTGTAGGCCTTGGATGATAGGAATGAAAAGATTTCTTTGGGCCACTGTGTTGCTTTTTTTTTTTTTTTTAAAGATCTTATTTATTTATTTGACAGAGAGAAATTACAAGTACACTGAGAGGCAGGCAGAGAGAGAGAGAAGGAAGCAGGCTCCCTGCTGAGCAGAGAGCCCGATGCAGGACTCGATCCCAGGACCCTGAGATCATGACCTGAGCTGAAGGCAGCGGCTTAACCCATTGAGCCACCCAGGCGCCCCACTGTGTTGCTTTTTTAGTAATCTTGTATGCTGGTGTTCCAGGGAGATCTTAGTGTGGTGACAGAATCAACGTGAGGGGAAATTATAACTGTAGGTTTTGAGGTTAAATTAAAATAATCTAAACATGCATTTCATATTACTCAGTGCTGATACTGGATCTTGTCCTAAGATAGTACAGTGAAATCCATCCTGCTTGATTTGATTCAATCCAGTAGTGATTAGGACAAATGAGAATGTTGATCACAGTGGAGAATGATAAAATATGATTTTATATGTATCTAAAATTGTTATGTGAAATGAAAAGCTAATCTTCTGACTGATGGTCAAAGCTTCCCCCCCCATCCCGAGATGGTCTGCAAATTTGGATTTCACATATTATTTCTTCCATTCTCTACACTTCAATTGCCTCACCTATAAACACCAGGTCGAATTTCTTTCAATAGGTGTATTGATTTCAAGATAGTTGTAAAACAATCTGAGAGCTAAATCTGTTAAGGCTTTAATGTTAACTTTCCCCCAAAGGTTAGAGCCATCCCATCATCCATGTTTGTCGCACAATGTTATGTGTACACCATCTTTAGCAAATCTTTCTGAAAAGAAAAGCTCTTTTTCACAGGGATACCTTTCTTTCTTTTCTCATTCACATTTAATCAGTTTATAAAATTTACTTTTTATTGTATAATTACAATAATCCATCTAATTTGGATAAACAGATATGCGAAGAAGCTGTGGTAACAAGCTCTGCCAACAGATGTTGGCAAGGATATTAATGGCAAGATACATTAATCTTAGCCATTCTGACTGGTTTGAGATGGTATCTCATTGTGGTTTTGATTTGTATTTTCCTGATGCCAAGTAATGTTGAGCATTTTTTTTCACGTGTTGATAGACTCTTTCTAAATATCTGCAACATTCACTGAACATATCAATGGCAGTAAATTTTAATCATTCTGTCCTTAAGATCAAAACACATGATTTTAAATTTTATGAGAGAAGGTTTTTTTATTTAATGGAAAGGTCTTCTCTTGGCACAAAAATAGAGACAGGACATTGCATGATCTTGCTTGCCAAAAAGATGCAAAGTGGAATATCTGCGAGAAGGCGCTACCTAGGAGATAGACTTTAGGCATAACTCAAAATAGGAAGTTAGAATGGATTGTGTTTTCTCCTGACCCACAGAGGATTACCATCCCAATGAAAAAGACGGATGGAAAAGGCAACTCATAAAGAAAAAATGGCAGTGAAGCTACTCATTTTAGTCAGGGCTCTGGGTGGGGAAAAAAATAAAAGTAAAAATAGGTCTATACTTGTATCCGTTTGCAATTATATTACCAGGTCTTCCATAGAGACAAAACCATGCTGAAAAGAAGCTTAGAATCTAAATTGCCAAATAAATGAGAAGGTAAAATTATGGAGAAGTGGGCAGTATACTGGTAGATAGAGCCAGATGCCTAACAGTGGAATTTGGACTTTATCATACATGCAATGGGTTATTTTTATATTTATTTACTATATTATGATTATTATATTATTACTATATCATATTAACTTACTGTAACTGAGTTATTCCATTTTTTAAGATCAAAGCTAATGCCTGATGTGACTCTTTATTTATAAAACTTACACTTTAAGGATAATCATATTTTGAAAAAAATTATCTGCTAATAACCTAGATTTTGAGTTGTGTTTTTAATATTTTGTAGCATTGAGGTACCAGTGGACAAGCATTTCTTTCTCTATTCGCTAATAAAATATCAACTGTATTTCAAAATTGGATCTAATTGTAAACAATTTATACTGTATATTTCCATACAGTAACTCTCTCAGTTCTCGAGGTAGCACTGGACAGGGTTTTGTTATCACATATCACATTGACTCTATCCGTAAAGAGACAGGCCTTCTGTGAAATAAACAGGACTAATGGTCAAGATGCTGTGGCTCAGAAAATATCAGTGAGAGGCCCAAGATCATGACTGACCTCAATGTCAGTCATCTCCCTGCTGCACAATGCTTTTTCTTCCCAGGAAAAATGTCTTTCCAAATTTCTCTTTTCTTGATGAAAAAAAATAAACGGAAACAAAGGAATACCTTTGGCCTTTTCTTCTGTATAAAAATAAATGGCAAATGTGGGTCAATGAAAATGCCAGATGCTCAAACAATTGATGACAAAAAGATCAAAATAAAGTGAGGTTTGGCTTAATGGAGATTGTGACTGTTGAAGATCCCTCCTCAGGAATGCTCATGTTAAGCAACTAGAGTTCTTTCTATCCTATTTATTTAAGACCAATTGCTCTGGTCTTATGATTTATTGTATTCTACTTTTTTCTTTTATGCTTATACTTACAAATTAACCCAAATAATAGATTTTTCTTTAATTTGATTGATATAAATCTTTTTTGGTTTCTATGTTAATAAAATATAAGCATTGATGATTTCAATGTATAACCATATAAGAAACACAATTTACTGATACTATTAGTCATTCTTTATATTATTTGTTACATTATATAGTGTTATTTCATATTATTGATTATTATTTTCAATGATAAATTGAATACTTAGCTATATATATATATATTTTTTAAAACTTCATTTTATTATTTCAGTGTTCCAAGATTCATTGTTTATGCATCACACCTAGTGCTTCATGCAATACGTGCCCTCCTTAATACCCACCACCAGGCTCCCCCAACCCCTATCCCCCTCCCCTCCAAAACCTTCAGTTTGTTTCTCAGAGTCCACAGTCTCTCGTGGTTCATCTCCCCCTCTGATTTCTGCCAACTCTCTTTTCCTCTCCTTCTCCCAATGTCCTCCATGTTATTCCTTATGCTCCACAAGTAAGTGAAACCATATGATATTTGACTCTCTCTTCTTGACTTATTTCACTCAGCATAATCTCCTCCAGTCTCGTCCAGGTGGAACAAAAGTTGGGTATTCATCCTTTCTGATGGAGACACAATATTCCACTATATACGTGAACCATATCTTCTTTAACCTTTCATCTGTTGAAGGGCCTCTTGGCTCTTTCCACAATTTGGTGACTGTGGCCTTTGCTGCTATGAACATTGGGGTACAGATGGTCTTTCTTTTCACTACATCTGTATCTTTGGGGTAAATATCCAGTAATGCAATTGCAGGGTAATAGGGTAGTTCTATTTTTAATTTCTTAAAGAATCTCCACACTGTTTTCCAAAGTGACTGCACCAACTTGCATTCCCACCAACAGTGTATGAGGGTTCCCCTTTCTCCACATCACCTCCAATACTTGTTTACTGTCTTGTTAATTTTGGCCATTCTAACTGATGTAAGGTGCTATCTCAATGTGGTTTGGATTTGAATCTTACTGATGGTTAATGATGATGAACATTTTTTTCATGTGTTTGTTAGCCATTTGTATGTCTTCTTTGGAGAAGTGTCTGCTCATGTCTTTTGCCCATTTTTTGATGTGATTATCTGTTTTTTTGAATGTTGAGTTTGAGGAGTTCTTTATAGATCTTGGATATCAGCCCTTTGTCTGCAGTGTCATTTGCTATATATTTTTATAAAAGTTCCAAGAAGTAGATAAGATTTGACTTTTCAGGTGAAGTAGAAAAATGGATATATCACTCATAGTAACTTCGTAAAAAGGAAATGTAAAAATCAGTACAGTGAGCATCCCTTCCTGATCAAAACTCTTCAAAGTGTAGGGATAGAGCGCACATACCTCAATATTATCAAAGCCATGTATGAAAAACCTACTGCAAATATCATCCTCAATGGAGAAAAACAGAGCTTTTCCGCTAAGGTCAGGAACACGACAGGGATTTCCATTATCACCACTGCTATTCAACATAGTACTAGAAGTCCTAGCCTCAGCAATTAGACAACAAAAAGAAATTAAAGGCATCCAAATTGACAAAGAAGAAGTCAAACTATCACTCTTTGCAGATGATATGATACTATATGTGGAAAATCCAAAAGACTCCACTCCAAATCTGCTAGAACTTGTACAGGAATTCAGTAAAGTATCAGGATATAAAATCAATGCACAGAAATCAGTTGCATTTCTTCACACCAACAACAAGACAGAAGAAAGAGAAATTAAGGAGTCAATCCCATTTATAATTGCACCAAAAACCACAAGATACCTAGGAATAAACCTAACCGAAGAGGCAAAGAATTTATACTCAGAAAACTATAAAGTACTCATGAAAGAAATTGAGGAAAACACAAAGAAATGGAAAAATGTTCCATGCTCCTGGATTGAAAGAAAAAATATTGTGAAAATGTCTATGCTACCTAAAGCAATCTACACATTTAATGCAATCCCTATCAAAATCCCATCCATTATTTTTCAAAAAAATAGAGCAAATAATCCTAAAATTTATATGAAACCAGAAAAGACCTAGAATAGCCAAAGGAATATTGAAAAAGAAAGCCACAGTTGGTGGCATCACAATTCCAGACTTCAAGCTCTATTACAAAGCTGTCATCATCAAGACAGTATGGTACTGGCACGAAAACAGACACATAGATCAATGACATAGAATAGAGAGCCCAGAAATAGACCCTCAACTCTATGGTCAACTAATCTTCGGCAAAGCAGGAAAGAATGTCCAGTGGAAAAAAGGCAGCCTCTTCAATAAATGGTGTTGGGAAAATTGGACAGCCACATGCATAAAAATGAAATTGGACCATTTCCTTACACCACACATGAAAATAGACTCAAAATGGGTGAAGGACCTCAATGTGACAACGTAATCCAACAAAATCCTTGAGGAGAACACAGGCAGCAACCTCTTCGACCTCAGCCGCAGCAACATCTTCCTAGGAATATCACCAAAGGCAAGGAAAACAAGGGCAAAAATGAACTATTGGGATTTCATCAAGATCAAAAGCTTTGCACAGCAAAGGAAACAGTCAACAAAACCAAAAGACAGCTGACAGAATGGGAGAAGATATTTGCAAATGACATATCAGATAAAGGGCTAGTATCCAAAATCTATAAAGAGCTTAGCAAACTCAAGACCCAAAGAACAAATAATTCAATCAAGAAATGGACAGAGGACATGAACAGACATTTCTGCAAAGAAGACGTCCAGATGGCCAACAGACACATGAATAAGTGCTCCACGTCTCTCGGCATCAGGGAAATACAAATCAAAACCACAATGAGATACTACCTCACACCAGTCAGAATAGCTAAAATTAAGAAGTCAGGACATGACAAATGCTGGTGAGGATGTGGAGAAAGGGGAACCCTCCTACACTGCTGGTGGGAATGCAAGCTGGTGCAGCCACTCTGGAAAACAGCATGGAGGTTCCTCAAAAAGTTGAAAATAGAGCTACCTTACGATCCAGCAAGTTACAAATGTAGTGATCTGAAGAGGCACGTGCACCCAAATGTTTATAGCAGCAACGTCCACAATAGCCAAACTATGGAAAGAACCTAGATGTCCATCAACAGACGAATGGCTAAAGAAGATGTGGTATATATATACAATGGAATACTATGCAGCCATCAAAAGAAATGAAATCTTGCCATTTGTGATGATGTGGATGGAACTAGAGGGTATTATGCTTAGCGAAATAAGTCAATCAGAGAAAGAAAACTATCATATGATCTCCCTGATATGAGGAAGTGGAGATGCATTGTGGGGAGTTTGGGGGGTAGGAAAAGAATAAACAAAACAAGATGGGATTAGGAGGGAGACAAACCAGAAGAGACTCTTAATCTCACAAAACAAACTGAGCGTGGCAGTGGGGGAGGGGGGTAGGGAGAGAGTCGTGGGGTTATGGACATTGGGGAGGGTATGTGCTATGGTGAGTGCTGTGAAGTGTGCAAACCTGGCAATTCACAAACCTGTACCCCTGGGGCTAATAATACATTATATGTTTATAAAAAATTAAAAAAATTAATAAAAAACCAGAACAGCGTATTGTATGTTTAGGTCTCTGTTCTTTGATTATCTTTTCTAAATACTTTCATATTTTTTTATTAGTGAAAAATGCAAAAAAATTGTTAAAAAATGACAAAATCTTAAAATCTCCTTTTGGAAAAGTTTTAATTGTTGAATGTTAAGGATTACAATTAAATGCCTCTTATTTTTACTTGCACTTAACTTGCAAAAAGTTTAACATCAAATGTTTTGAATGGCTGTAATTATAAATTTAGCAAGTGTTAAATATATACATGTATACATATATATGTCTCTTGTTTGAAGTTTCATTTCTACTCAGACTTCCCCTTGTTATCCATTCCATCACCACCTCTGCATAGTTCAACTAACCATATGATCCTTCCTTCTTTTGCCCATGTTGGTTTAGCCCCTGAATCTAGTGAAATGTAGATTAATCCTGGTTCCCTGAAGGCCTGGAGCTTCTAAACTGTCAACTTCAATAGTTAAGCAAAACTTGGTCAGGGGGTTTCTACAGAGCACAGTATTATTACTCACTTCATTTACTCAACAGAGCTGAGCAGTAATACATAAAAAAAATACATGTGAACTATTGATCATCTTCTGTTTTCTTAGCTCTACCACTAGATAGTGAAATGTCTCCTTTCTGTCTCTCATCCTCCTCCTGCTCTTTTCCCATCTCTTTCTCACCATGCTACTATTGTCACTTCAACACCAGAAACATTTTCTACACTTTCATTCAGACTCTTCTTCCTGGAATAATTTTCTCATATTTTCCTAGAAAAAAAAATCATTCAAAGTCCAATTTTAATGTCTATTTTAAAGGACGAAACTTTCGATATCCTATCAGACCTAACTGATCCCTTGTTCATCTAGAACTGTATAGGACTTTATGCATTAATGTCAGAGGACATTCCCCAAGCTTGTTTTTGTTTGTTTGTTTGTTTTTGTTTTCACTCACAAACTATAAGCTTTTGGGGAATAAAGGTGGCATTTTACTTGTGATTGTTTCTGGAGCAGCACTTTGCACATTGTGGGCACCAAACATTTTTTTTTTTTTTTTTTTAGAAATCATGGTAGCATTTTATTTCAGCTGAAGTACAATGAACTCTATTTACTTGAGAAATTTAAGCAGGGATTCTACCATATTTCAAACTGTCATTTTGTAAAGCAGGGCACTTCTTACATCAAAGGAACAAACTTAAAGTTCACAATAATTATAGCAAGAAAAGCAATAAAGGCGAAAATATTTTTATTAATTATGGTAATTGCTTAGGACTGAAATAAAATAAAATACTCCTAGTTATGGTGAGATTAAGGAAACTGATTCCCAGATAGATTCTACCATTGTGTGCTCTCAGTATTAGGTTATATGGACCTTTCATCTTCTTTTCTGGTTTTTTAAAGAGTGCATTATATACCTTACTCCCCCATTTTTTGCTCAATGTCTGCAAAATCTGACCTTCATTTATGCATTCAAGAAAAAGTCTTAAATACCTATGCTGTGCTAGATTACCTGAGTAAGACCTCCCATCCTTGCCTTCCACTTGAAGTCTAATAGAAATCACAGTAATAGCAGGTAGATTATAGGGACTATGAGAATAGCTCCAAATGTAGAAGAAACACTGGACTGTGTGAATGGCAGAGAGATGCCCCTTTAACTGACAGTTTTTCTTCATTGTTTCCATAATGTGAGAAAATGCAGTCACTTTAGGTCTTAGTTTCATGTTTCTTTTGCATTAGTAAATGGCTTCCCTATTTCTAGTGAAGCTCATGTTGCTTTTTGAGATGAATTCTATGGGAAATCGGAGTCTGAGGAAGTTGTTCCGAGATTGTTGTGTAAGTAACTCTCTATTCTACCACATATTGCTACAATAAGTTTCACTACAGTATCTGGGTGTTTAAATGGATGAAAGATATAGTCAAAAGTACCCATGTTGCTCTGAAAGGTAGGCATGGGCTTCTCTGAAGTTTCTTTTACTCCATTCCATTACTTCCAGTTGGATGTCTTGAAATGCTTCTTTCATGTACCTTGAAGGCCACCAACATTTCTTATTTTCTTTCTACTTCTGGCCACTCCCTTTCAGTCTCTTTCTTTATCTGGTTTCTTCCCATGTTCTTTTTCTTTCTTTACTTATTACTTTCTTTACTTTACTTTTCTCTGCATTTTTCCTTTCCTTCTTCCTTCCTTCTTTCCTTCCTTTGTTCTTCTTCTTCTTCTTTTTTTTTTTCCCAGATGTTGGCATTACCCAGGATTCAATTTTGGGCTACTTCTCTTTTTTTATCTATATTCACTCTTTGGATGATCTCATCCTGGCTCATGAGTTTAAATGTCATCTTTATGCTGATGACTCACAAATTAAATTCCAATTTTACACCTACCCTCTGAATACCAGCCCCATACTCACTTGGCTATTTAATAGGTATCTTGTCCTAATCAGATATCCTGAACCACAATAAGCCTACTCCTCCTCTACTTTTCGCTCATTAAAAAAATATATATATATATGTCTGGGACATCTGGGTGGTTCAGTCCACTGAGTGACTCTTGATCTCAGCTCAGGTCTTAATCTCAGGGTTGTATGTTCAAGCCCTGAGTTGTATGTTCAAGGTGGGTATGGAGCCTGCTTTAAAAAAAAAAAAAAATGAACTTCCATTCACATATTTGTTCAAAGCCTAGTTTTCCTTTCTCTCATTTCATATATTCAATCCTTCGACAAATCTGTTGACTCAACCTTCAAAATAATTTTAGAGTCTGACTTCTCCTCATCTCCCCATTAATACTTTGCTCAAAGCCCCATCATCTCTTGAGTAGATGATTTGTCATAGTCTATGAACTGCTCTTCGATTTCTATTGTTGCCGCCACTTAAATCTGTTTTCAGAGTCAGCCTGGTGGTGGGTATGAAGGAGGGCATGTATTGCATGGAGCACTGGGTGTGGTGCATAAACAATGAATCTTGGAACACTGAAAAAATAAAATAAAAAAAAATAATAATCCTATTAAAACAATGAGAACAGTTTCATTCCACTGTTCAAAGTCTTATGATTGCCCAGCCCAGTTAGGTTAAGATCAGATCCTTACCAAGGCATCTAAAGGCTTCCACCATTCATTGCACCCAAGTTCTTCTGACCTCCCTGCTCCTGCATGCTGCTGCCTTAGAACCCATATACTTGCTCTTCTCTCTGTCTGCAGTGCTACTCCCTAGATATCAGCATGGCTTACTTCCTCCCCCTGCTCATGCTCTTTTCAAAGAAGACTTCTTTGACTACCTGATCTAAATTTGCCAGACTCTTCCTCCCTCTCCTACACAGATTCTCATTATCTTGCTTCTCTGTTTATTTTACTTCATTGCCCATTAGGACAATTTACACTTTACTTTATTATTTCCTTTTTTTATTATCTACCTCTTCCTGCTGGGATACTATATTCCACCAAGGCATAGATTTTGCATGTTTAATTCATTCCCTCATGCTCAGCATCTGGAACAGTCCCTGTTAAATGGTAGGTATTCAAATATTGTTGCATAAGCAAATGAATATGAAGCTATCAGGAGAGTATAATCACTGCAACTAATCTGTCTGGTAATAAATGGAAATGTCTGTCTGTAAGAGGTCTGTGGAGACCTGTTTCTTACAGTACATTCACCACCATGTTGCCTCTTTTCTTCCCTTCCTGTATATTTTAACCAAATGTATACCTAAAGTTTAATGAGACAGAAAAAAGAGAAGGAAAGAAAGAAGGAATTGCAGAAAAAAAGGTAGAGAAGGAGCAATGATTTTTAATAGACTAGTTGGTTTATATTACCAGACGAAAATAATCTTTAAAAATTTTTCTGTTTAATTTATTCTTTAAGATTCTTTTTTTTTTTTTTTTTTTTTTTTTTTAAATATCGGACTCTTTTTTTTTTTTTTTTTTTTAAGACTTTTTATTTATTTGACAGAGAGAGATCAGTAGGCATAGAGGCAGGCAGAGAGAGAAAGAGGAGGAAGCAGGCTCCCCGCTGAGCAGAGAGCCCGATGTGGGACTCGATCCCAGGACCCTGAGATCATGACCTGAGCCGAAGGCAGCGGCTTAACCCACTGAGCCACCCAGGTGCCCTCTTTAAGATTCTTTAAGGGAACATTCAACTAGGTTTAAACAATACTACAATATATTCCAAAAATATTGGGCAAGTTATTAAGTGGGTATATCTTCATTTCCATGCCTTTACTTTCTAGTCAGGACTATGCATTGTCACTAATAAACTCAATGTAAAACTAATAACAGGGATTTGGAACTCGGCTATTCCTCTAGCTGAGCCCACTTCTTCATCTGTAAAATGGCAGATAAAACCAGTACCTACCTCACCAGTTTTCTCTGAAGACTAAATTAGTTAATATTTATAGAGCTCTTAAAATAGTGTCTGGAACAATTTAGTGCTTCACTTTTTGAATTACACAATTAAATTAAAAGTATCCAAAACTTTATATTTTGTCCCATTGCCCCATCAATCTTAGAAGCCCTGGAAAATTTGGTTCACTTGGATTTGCTTATTTAAAGAAAAAACTATGTATAGTAATTCCATGCATCCTAAAGTTTGAGTACCATGGACATAGAAGGAAACAATACAAGAAAAAGTATTTAGGCAATCCAGTTTTCTGGCTTTCAGACAACTCTCAGATGCTTCATGATGAATGGGAGGTTGGACAATTGGGAAGAATTCCTGATGGCCTGGAATGTTTGCTTTACTCTGTTTTACTATTAATCTGTAACCATAACATATGCCTTTAGATTTGCTTCATTTTATGAAGATTAAACAAGATAATGGAAAAGCAAGTCATTTAGAGTTTTATTTATTTATTTTTTGTATGTCAAAGTAATAGCCATCTGCAGAGCCTTCACCTTGGTCTCTCAGAGGTAGCTCTACATCAAGGGAAAAATAAATGGTATAAAAATACAATTTTTTACTTGGGATATTTTAGATCAGCCTAGAAGTTATAAGTTATGGAAAAATCAATACATCCTCCACAGTACTTTTTATGATACAAATTAATGATTTGAACTCCACAACTTTCACAACTAGCACCTGACACTTTGCTAAGCACCTATATATATATATATAACCTCATTGGAATCTCACAATAATACCATGAGGCAGACTTGACCACTATAATTTTGCCCATTTTATATAAGAAGAAACTGAGATATGGGGAACTCAGGTAATTTGCCCAACTCATTTGGCTCTTAAAAGATCAAGTTAGGACCAGGATTTGACATTTACTCTGACTTTTACTTTCTTTCTACTTAACATTCTATCTTACTCTTAAGAGATTTAGGAATAAAAAAAGATTATGGATTTTCATGGAAAAGACTAAGTATTCTGCAGATAAGTTGGGTTGTTTACATGTGGCAGGAGGTGACTGGAGGAGGGAAGTGTATCCAAACATTTTGTAGGCATCCACCATCAATGGCCACTGTAGTTGTATTCTTCCTGACTGTTTGTCACCCTCATCAAAAATAAAGAAAGATGCAGGTAAAAGCTTGAGATGGAGTCTGAAAAGATGTAGCCTCCAAGGCAGTACTTTGAAGTAAAATGGGATTAGGACACCCTAATTGTTGAGGTTGTCCTTGGTGGCCCCATGTTCTTGGCTGGGGTAAAAATTGCTCCCAGGAAATGTAGGACATCATAAGATTGGAGAGAAGAGGGTGTTTCCCAGCTTGTCTTAGAGAGAACTGAGACTGATTTGCACACCATCTGCCCATAACCTCCCTACTAGAAACTTGTCAGAGACACATGGAGGGGGTGGGTGTTCCTCTTTCCTTTCAACTCCCCCGAGGCTGCACTTTCATGACCTCGTATTTTAATCTTCTAGGACTGCTTCAAATGCTCCTTTAACCTAGTTTCCCCTTTATAGGTATATGGGAGAGGGAAAGAAGAAATACCCATTGAGCTACTCAACAGTGACTCTGGAGAGTGTTCAGAAACCTCAAAAAAAGAGAGATATAGTATCAAAAGAAAGAGCCAAGAATCAGACCTAGGGAAGAGGTTGCCTAGTGTTTGTCTCTACCCCCCTCCCTGGGACAGGTCTTGTCCTCATGTACTCTTTCTGTGTTCTGGGACATTCTCAGCGCTGAGACTCAGGATTCAAAGATGTTACCTTCCTTTGGCCAAAGAAGCATCTAACTTCAGTGGATGTAGGAGACTATAAGTACAGAAGAGCATTCACAGATATTAGGGAGCCAGCAAGAACCAATGGAAACTCAAGAAGATCTGTGTTAGGAGCTCAGATAAATAGGGGTTGGTTTGAAGAAGAGTCTGGGCAGGAGGAGCAGCACACCCAGGCAGACGGAAATGGAAGGGGGGCCTGAAATTGCAGAGTGAAATTGAGGCATGTGACAAAATGTGAGTGGCTGAGCTCATCTGCATGAAATAGGTTCCCATTCTCTTCAAAAAGAGGCAACATGTAATTCTCAGTTTGTGCCTATCATGTACCTTTCAAGTCAAAATCAAAATAAAATACTTGCATGGTTATTTAGAACTGATGTTTATTGATGTAAGTTGAATATGCTTACCCAATATGAAATGTTCATCATTTTAAAGCCTGAGGTTGACCAATATCACGTATTAAAAAAAAGCCCAGACCTAAGGGCTGCCTTGTGCAAAATGGTAGCTACTTGCCATGCTTGCCTATTAAGAGCTTAAAGTGTGACTCACTACTCCAAAATGATATGTGCTACAAATATAATTGCATACTGGATTTTGAAAATTTCATATGCATCAAAGAATGTAAATATCTCATGTTTTAATTAATTGCATGTTGAAATAATATTTGAATGTACTGTGTAAAATAAAATGCATAAGAATTAATTTAATCCAACTCTTCTTTGAATGTGACTGCTAGAGAGTTTAAATTTACATATGTGGCTCATATATGGCTCAAATATATTTCTAGTAGACAGTGCTGCTCTTGAGCCTGATTCTGTTATTTATTTGCTGTGCATGCTTAGGGAAGTTAGTTAGCTTCTCTGTACCTCCAATTCCTCAACTATTGAGAAATTGAGTTATGGAGATGAAATAATTTGGTACATGAAAAGTCTTTGGAGGAATATCTGGGATATAGAAAATTCAGCTATTATCATCTATCATCCTTTGGTTGTAACTTTGTTACATCAAATACACGTGTATTTGTATGTGCAGCACAGAATGTGACAGAAGCATTAAAAAATACCTAGTGCTTTTATCCTAGTTTTATTTCTGTTGTTCCCTCCCAACCTCTCTCTCTTTCTTTCTTCTTCTTTAATTTTCTTCTTTTTCTTCATCTTCATCTTCTTTTTCTGTGAGTTTCAATGAACTACAATTAAAAATCAGGGATAACTCTTACTTAAGGGGAAGGATTGAATGGGGATGTGTTTCTGTATTTCTAGCTAACTGTTTTGCTGATAGTTGGAATGATTATAATTTAATTTTTTCAAAATAGTTTCACAATCTTTTTAAAAAATGTGAACTCCTATAAAGCATCCTTGTTTTGTGACTTCCAACAGGAAACTCACAATGCAGGGTCTAGAAGGTAGGGCGGATATTTTAGTATAAACAGACAGAAGTTTTTGGTTGTTTATGTTTACTGTAAATAAGAAGAAATTACAGTGGCATTAGGGACTTGTTTAATTAGAATCTACAGCTTATTTGTGTTTGTTTGCTTTGGCTAGTTTCTTCTCTTAAACTACTTTTAATTTCCTTGGAAGAGAACCTAAAACCCACAACACGTGAACACTTCTAAAGACGGGGAAAATCCAAAAACTGTGGTGAAATTGGAAGACTGTGATTACAAAGAAAAAGAGGAAATAGAAAAATTGCATTTGGTCTGTTTAAGGGACTTGATAGGCTATCAAGAATATGATATGTGACTCAAGAATTGCTTGCATAAATAGAAATCTATCCACATAACCCTGGGATATATAAGCAGGAGTAGAATAATAGGAGAGTTCCTCTTTTATGTGATATGTACCATTGTTCCAATGTTTTTTAAGGGAATGATCTTAATTTTTGGCTTCATGATTTAAAATGAGTGTGATGAATATAGAGAGAATAGTAAAAATTATCAAAAGATTTGAAAATGAAATATCTGATACCAGAGAATTTTAACACAGAGTTTTTTACCCCTATTAAAAGAAAACAATACAGGGGCACCTGGGTGGTTCAGTTGGTTAAGCAATGGACTCTTGAGTCTTAATTTTGGCTGGGATCATGATCTCACGGTCCTGAGACGGAATCCCGTGTTGTCTCCTTAGCGGGCGTGGAGCCAGGTTAAGAGTCTCCCCCTCCCCGTCTGCCCCTTCCCTCCTCTTGCTCTCTTTCTCTCTCCCTCTTTAAAAACAAGCAAATAAACAAAAATATAGAGTTTTTAATCTGGAAAAAGGATGAGTGACAATCTACCAAAATTGGAAATGACAAATGAGCCTGAGACAGTGAGGGTAATTATCATGTGATAATCTCAGTTGAATATCTATGTGAGTATCCACTTTCAGCCATGTGCTGTCTTCATTGACATCATTTTATTTTTGGACATTTTTATTTTATTTTTTTTAAGATTTTATTTATTTGACAGACAGAGATCACAAGTAGGCCAAGAGGCAGACAGAGAGAGGTGGGGGAAAGCAGGCTCCCTGCTGAGCAGAGAGCCCGATGTGGGGCTCGATCCCAGGTTCCTGTCATGACCTGAGCCTAAGACAGAGGCTTTAACTCACTGAGCCAGCCAGGCGCCCCTATTTTTGGACACTTTTTAAAGAAGGAGGATATAGATCTCCTTTTTCTGTGTGCCCACAATACCCTATGCATCTCTTGAAAGTGCTTTGCCCTCTGTGTCATGACTTTCAACTTATGTGTGGTCTCTTCAGATCTCCAAGGACAGGGAATCAAGGCTTCTTAGTCTACACCATCCCAGAACCTGGCAATATCTTTGGTATATAGCAGTCCATTCTTAATAAATATTTGTTGCCTGAATGCATGAATAAACAGAAAAATTTGGGGTGCTTGGCTGGCTCAGTCAGTTAAGTGTCAGCCCAGGTCATGATCTCTGGGTCCTGACATCAAGCTCTTCCTTGGGCTCCACACCGAGTGTGCTTGAGATTCTCTCTTTTCCTCCTCTGCCCCCCAACCTCCCACCACATGAGCTCTCACTCTCACTTTAAAAAAAAAAAATAAGGAAAATTTTACTTTCTGGAAAGGATATTTTAGAATAATTTAAGGTAATTATTTTTTCCCATTAAGGCCAGTATCAAATGGTTCATCAATTGTTCATCAATTGTTCTTGATTTTAAGACTGAAGATGAGATGGGATGATGGCCCATTGCTATAGGAGTTTTAGAATCAGACGACTCTGTTTCTAGCTTGGGTGAATTGCTTAATCTTTCTGAAGTTCATCTTGTTTGTAAAATAGGGACAGTAATACCTAATGCCCTATAGAATTATTATTAACTTGTAAATTAAATGCAGTGATGTATAAAAAAGTAGTTAAGCTAAGAGTATATCACAATGCAAGCACTTCATTCATTCATTCATTCATTCATTCTAACAACTATTAGTACAAGATAGGCACTATTCTAGATGCTAAGAATATAATAATAAACAGGGTCATTATCAGTATTATAAGATATAAAAGCTTTAGGTAAAATTACTATCCTATCAATGATGCTCTCTGTTTCCCATTACCAGGAGGCCAATTCCCAGGGCTACTTCTGTGGACCAGTAAATACCTATTTAATGTAGAATGTTGGGAACATAGGTAACTCTGTCACCAATCTGAAATCTGAAGGATTCATGAGGACTATGTAGTCTCAAGACTGATTTGGAGATTTGGGGTCATGCTTTAGAATTCTTTCTGTTGGCCCTGAGCTTTCAGTGTTCAAAAGCCCAGCTGACTCCAAAGAACTTCCAAACTATTCTTCCTGGAATTACTAGCATTATATGTAGCAGAAAAACACTCAGAGAAATATACCTTAGCCCTTTCTACAGCCTGGTGTTGCCTTTTGGAATTCAGATTTAATAAAGAAAGCTAAATATTTAATAGGAGGAAAGTGGATTTCTTGATTGTGTTTTCTGCATTGATGGTTTTGTTTTCATACACCTAGGTCCTTTGCAACTTCTGGGTGTTGCCAGAATGAATCTTAACTTGTTTTTACAGTCTTTGTGTCTCTCCTCTCTTTACTGTGATCTCAGTAGGAATAAGGAAGCACATGATACTCTTCAAAGCACATGATACACCTCATCACTTAAACTGGAAAATTCAGTATGCCCAAATACAAAAACTAAGTCCTGAAATAAACTGAGGAGTCCTCTAAACCAGCAAGTCAAAAATAGTACCATACCCAAAGGCAAGATCATCATATTCTTTATTTCTTATTATATCCTTCTTTGATTTCTTATTCATTTAAGTTTTTCTGGTGGGCTATTTCTGAGAATGTTTTCTCTGGGAGAGGTTTTACTTTCTTAATTTAGAGAAAAGAAAAGCTGGAGAAAAAATGGTCATGGAGAAGAGAGAGAGAGGTTACACTTAAAAAAAAAAAATACGATCAAAACAGATTCTCAATTCTTTAGCTCAATTAGAAAATTTTGCTACATAACTTTGAAGAACTATTAAAGTCTAAATTGAATAGGAAAATTAATTTTGTTAGAGGGATTTGCGTCTCTACAATTTAATGTTTTGCTGCATGTGTAATACAGAATTACAGGGTGTCAGAAGGTGAATATTAACAGATTTTTTTTTTTTTTGGTCTCTCCTCTAAAAATTCAACTACTCTCTTCTTTTTCTTTTCCTCCTTCCCCCTTCCTTCCTTCCCCCCTTCTTTCCTTCCTTTTCTTTCCCCTTCCTTGCATTTTTCCTTCCTTCCTTCCTTCTGTCCTTCCTTCCTTCCTTCCTTCCTTCCTTCCTTCCTCTCCTCCTTCCTCCCTCTTTCTTCTTCAAGGTCAGAATCAGATTCAGATTCAGATTCAGTTCCCTGCTGGGAGAGTGATCCCAGGAATCTTGTCTAGGCTAGGTTTGCAAATGACCTTGAGGAGTATCTTTCTTATCCAAGAAAATCAGGTTGATTTTAGTACCAACTGGGTGTTTGAAGTGTTATCTTTACTCAAGTTGGCCTAGATTATTCCCAAGAAATTTTGGTGTAATTGGAATGTTGGAATGTTGAACCATCCTTTGACATTCTCATATGAATTCTTAGGCAGGATAATGTTTCTCTCTCAAAAGTTCCCGGTCTTAAAAAAAAAAGTTCCATTCTTGAGGTTAGCCTTAGGGTAAAGATATGCTAACATTACAGCTGACCTCTGACAGATGAGAAGATATTCTCAAATGCTAGGTATGGAGGGAAAGAAGTCAACTACTACATGTTACTACCAGTCACTGTACTGGAAATGGTATGCACATTAGCTCCAAAACATCAAAACAACTGTCTTAGATGATTATAATCTTATTTTTAGTTAAGGAAATTAGTGTCTAAATTAGGTAAGTAATTTTTAAAAGGCCGTCTAGCTAAAAAATGGCACTCGAGGAATTTAAAGACAGGTCTGTCTGAGTCAGTGTCAGGATCACTCCTGCCTATACTTATGCCTTCTCAACTAATAGGACTCCTTGTGCACAGTATCTTGATTTCCCTGAAGGTCTCAAGTACTTTTTAAACTCATATATATTGCATTTTCCAGAATAGTTCATGCAAGTCACCACAAAATTAAAGCTGAAGAGTTTAAGAAAGCAAATCAAAGTTGTGTTAGAAAATACGTTGTGCAGCAAATCTAGGAGATCTCTTCTAGTTGAGTATAAGATATATCCTGCCCAAACTGAAACAGAAATTGAGATCTACAGCTTAAACAAAACAATACTGCCTTTCCAGGGACTAACATGGGATTAAAGAAAAAGTCTTAGCTCTTGGATTAGTGGAATGTACTAGCCAAGAAGCAATGGAAATCCAAGAGCTAGGATTAAGGGGTGGGAAAGACACTGAATAAAAAGTTTCATAAAAAGATTGAGTAATCTACACCTAGTTTGTACCTATTCTTAGTTCTTTGAACTGAATTTAAAATAAACAATTTTAAATAGCTAGTCTCATGTGCTGTTTCTCAGTGGAGATGGAATTGGAATTAGACGTAATAAGGATTGTCAGAGGAGTATAAAGGAAAATGTCTATGGAATTTCTGGAGGCTGGTCTTTTGGAGAGAAATTTCCAGTTGCTGGATAGCGGCATTGATAACATCACTATAATTTGAGAGTCATCTGTTGTCCTTCTGTCGCATTGCAACTTCAGGACTGGACTTGGAATACATATATCTCTGGTAATTTTTTTTTTTTTATTATTGTAAGTGAAGATGAGAGTGGGCAGATGGTGGCAGAAGAGGGAAACTGAATAATTCAACAGGGAATCGTCTTGACTTAAATCAGTTTTCTCTGTGCCAAAGCCTACTATGTGATGCCAAAGGAAACCGTCAAGACTTTTCATAGCCATGCAGAAATGTGCAGAGACGCATTGGGTGTAGTTGCCTATGTAAATTTTACTGAGGGCTTCCTGTCATCTTAAGAAGAAGGAAGTGCAGAAGTACGTGTGTGTGCTAGCCTGTGAGTTTCTCACTGTGTATGGGAGTTTCGATGTGTTTTTCTGGGTGAGGAAGAGGGAGGTTGGGTGCAGGGCAGAGACGTGAAGGAAGTACAGTAAATGTAGCATGCCTGTCCATCTCAGAATCAGCTTGCGATACTTCTGTGGTGCCCAATGTCACTCTCCATTTCTTCAGGTCTGGGAATGATTGTCCTTAATTACCTGTGTGGTTTTACTCCCATATTTCTGGGCTACCACATCTGTTTTTAATTTTCTCTCAATTGCAAAAGCAATATATATTTAATGAAGAAAATTTGGAAAATATAGAAGACAAAGAGAATAAAATAAAATGGGCTCATAATTCTATCATCCTGCAATAACCACTATTAATGTTTTGTTGTGCATTTTCCCAAGTATTTAGTTTTACAAAATTGGGATGATACTCTAAATCTTGCTCTATAACCTGCTTTTCCCCTTGACTTTTATGTGTTTTTATGTGACATATGCTTTTCTCAGTATGCTTCAGTGTATCACTTGGACAATTCTCCATCTTCATGCAGACCCACCTGTGTGCTAACTTTACCACGTTTTTTTCTATCAATAATTTCTACCATGTCTCCTTTGGATTTCCTGATTCCTGCATAAAATCACTTCCTTGTTTATACATTCAAATTCCCTTCTTTGTAATCACCTGGTCGAGCCTTAAGTCTCAGAAAATTGAACTACCTTTCAATTCCACATAAAACACTGCTGAAGAAAACCATACATCTGAGTTGATTCCTCAAAATGTTAATTCAGAAATGTGATGTCCTTCTAACAAATGAAATGTGCTCCTAATTCTGGGTCTGTGTATGTCTCCTCTGCCCAGAAATCCATTTCCTGAGTTGTCTTCTGTGACTCACTCCTTTACCATCAGGTTTTCCCTCAAATGTCACTAAACTCGGAGGAAACATCTATTATTGGCCTCCATGCACTGTGTTGAAGTGACTGAGTTGTCTCTTCTCTTAGCCTGTAGTCTCCTTGAAGAGAAGAACAATATCTAGTGGAGTTTTGTCACATGGGAAATCTTCAATAAATCTCTACTAAATAAAACAATAAGTAAAAGAATAAATAAATGAAAAAATATGTTTCTTTTCTAATTCATAAAGTATCATATTTGATTTTTTTTAAAGATTTTATTTATTTATTTGAGAGAGAGACAGTGAGAGAGCACATGAGCGAGGCGGTCAGAGGGAGAAGCAGACTCCCCATGGAGCTGGGAGCCCGATGCGGGACTCGATCTCGGGACTCCAGGATCATGACCTGAGCTGAAGGCAGTCGTCCAACCAACTGAGCCACCCAGGCACCCTCATATTTGATTTTTTAAAGATTTTATTTTTAAGTAATCTCTATACCAAACGTGGGACTCAAATTTACATTCCCAAGATTAAGAGTCACATGCTTTACTAACTGAGCCAGCCATATTCAATTACTTTAATCACATCTTTGTAAATATTGATTTGGTAATAGTATTTTGGTCATTATATATACATTTTGGGCAAGCTTTGACCAGGTTCACATCACCAGCAGGGGAAAACCAGAAGCTCAGTGTTACTCTTACTTTATTATACTTCTCATGCTTCCTCACCAATATAGTCCTAAAAGCAAAATATAGAGGAGTTCTAAAAGAAGTCAATCCTGGATGATATGGGATGCTGTAGCTGAACACATCTTACTGAAACATTACATTTCTGTTAAGTATCCAAAATTTACTTATCTTAAAAAATCTATGTGAATTTAGTATATTAATCTATAGCATGTTTTCTTCAATATTACTTTTTTAATAACTTAACAACTTACTTCACATTATTTGACTTTCTCTCCTCCCTCAAGTAAAACTGCTACTCCAGAAAGTGCCCATATTCATCCTATGACTTCCCAAAACTTCTTGAATCCCATCAGTGTCTGCAAAAGTATGTATAAACACAAATGAAGAAATAAAATATTGTACCACACTGCCTGTCCCTGTTGTGACTTGAAGGCAGAACCTGATAGTGTTGCTATTTGTATATCAGTAAATGAAATGAGAAACATTAACTCATTAAGCAACATACATTTTAATTGTAAATTTGCTGAGCAATATCCTAGCTCCAAGGGTAAATTCTCTATAATAATTCTCTCCAATATACCTTCTGTTCCCCTCTCTCTTCTTCTTCTGGAATCCCAATTATTCTAATGTTGTTTTATCTTATAGTATCACTTATTTCTCAAATTCTCCCCTCGTGGTTCAGTAGTTGTTTGTCTCTCTTTTGCTCAGCTTCTTTATTCTCTGTCATGTGGTCTTCTATATCACTAATTCTCTCTTCTGCCTCATTTATCCTTTCAGAAAGTGGTCGATTTTCTCTTTCTAGAATGGCTGCTCTTCTCTTCGATCTCCTGTTGGATTTGTAGGTGTTTGGAATGGTTTGATAACTCAATAGCTGAACTCCTGCTACCTGATGTCCTGCTACCTCAGCCTGCTACTTCTCCACCATCTTGACTCCTCCCTATTCTGAGCTCCAAGGGTAATCAGAGATCTATAACATCTGAACATGTTTTTAAGACATTTTGCAACTCAGATTGAAAGAAACTCTTCCTGATTCTCCCAGATATATAATCATACTCCAACCTCCCTTCATCTGAACAACTAATGTACCTCCTGTGGATAGTTATGACATTTATTGTACATATTTGGAGGATATAATAGTCCCTAGAGAAAAAAAATAATAAGTGCTTATATGTCCAAAATGAGAAAAAGTAACCAGAGAAGACAAAGTTCCATGTTATTTGACTCCTAGATATACCTGCTCAACCTTTCAGAGGCCTGAGTCATAATAAAAAAGGATAAAAAAATGCAATATGAGAAATATCAAGGCATATTTTCATTGAATTACCAAGGGGTTTTTATTTTACATAGCAGAAAAAGAAGGAAATCTTTTATTATTTATGGCAGATTATTTATGGGGAAGGGAATTTTCAAAAATTTGGCTTTCTGTTTTAGAAAATTATCTCCAAATGCAATAATCATACATAAATGCTCGACTTCCTATCACCACTCATAAAGACCTTTTTGATAAATATTTTCTTCTATCACTAAACAAATTTAAATAACCTTTGATTTATTTGCTGAAAAATCACTGTAAAATAGCAGAAATACTGTATTGTTTTGAGTACACAAAATGCATATATATGGCAAGAAAGTGAGCTCTAAAGGCAGATTTCAGAAACTACATACTTAAATTCCTTTAGCTGTTTTTCTTACTTTTAACTATCTTTTTTCCCTTGGATATCTAAAATCTGGATCCTTCTCTGCTAGAGAACACTGCAAAGGTGCAAGTTCACATAGAACTTCAAAATTATAGAATACAATAAAAATTAAAACTAGTAAACCAAACGTTTACCTTTACTAAATTCCTATTTGGGTCTCTGGCCGGTTAAGCTTAAGATGAACACATGGGGAGATTCAAGATTTTAAGCAAGAGAATTGTCCTCTCTAGATTAAAACCATGTTCCAAGAGTTCTGAATTGAGGGATCTAAATTTATAGCTCTCTTTTAAAATACTGATTGTATAGCAAAATATACAAATAAACAGACTCCAGGGAGACAAAAACCATTTGCTCCCTTCCTCCATATTATCAGCTTCCTTTACTTTCCACCACCCTGCTATGATGGCTGCGAGCCAATTCCTGTGGCAAGACATTTAAAAACAACCGCGTGGCTCCGTATTGATTGGCAACACGAAATTTGGCTCCATAAAGTCTGGAGAATGTATCGGGAGCTAACGCTGTTACCTGCCTGATTTCAATGTATCTTTGTGTGCTTAGCACAGGAAAAACAATTTAATAACGGGCAGTTTACAGTCTTGAGTATAGTGGACTGGTGAGGTTCAGCTCTAGATGCACTGGCAAAACTCAGCCAACAGATTGGTAGTTTTATTTATTTATTTATTTATTATTTTATAAAGTTAACTTTTAATGGCCCATTTGTGATTGAATCCAGAATTTCATAGTCTAATCTATCAACCCCTAGATTTTACCAAAAATTTCTTGCTATGCCTATAAAATGCTAACATGGTCAGATACAAAATACAGTATAACTGGCTATTTTGCCTAGCAAATCTGATGTTACTTTTTAACGATACCCAACCACTTTAACATGAATAGGAATTTAACATAGTCACAAATATCCATGTGGAAAGTGCATTGTGGAGTATGCTTGTGTGAATGATTTTTTTAAAAATACAGGTTCAGTAGGGGAAAATGACTTGTTTGTGTTAACCTGTAAGATCTATAATGGAAAGGAATATTCATCTTTACTTGAAATCTAAGTGTTAAATTTAGTTGGAATGAGCAGGTTCATTAATGATTCTTGTAATATGGGTCATGATAATGAAAACATCAATTTATAAATTGTCATTTAGTATTAGGCTTTTTCCACTGCCTTAGCTTATTGTCACTTATATTCACATATTTCTATTAAATTCAGGGTGTGGCTCACTGTCTTTTTGTTAGGGTGATAATAGAGGCATGTGGTTTTATTTGTGGGGGGAGCTTTGGAAGGAATTAGGATCATCTTAGGCCATTTTAGTTCTTTGTTTTAGTCATTTTTCCCCCTCCTAGTCAAAAGAGATGATGGCTATTTCTGACTCAGTGAAAAGTAAATAATCTAATTGTGTCAGGATTTAAGAGCACTTACTACACCATGATAAAAAAATGAAATAGAAGCAAAACATAAAACACAAGGTATTCAAAAACCTATTCCTTCAGTCTCCCAAGTGTTTCATTTCCCAAGCCCTTGCCTGCCTTTCTCTATGTCTCTGTAAATCACCAAGCAGTCTGGCTTTCTGCCACGTTTTCCTTCTTTCCTTTACACCAGCAACATCTACATTTTAACATTGGCTTCTGCTACTACTTACATTTTTTCTGTCTTTTATGTGCCTTTCTCTCTATATACACACATATATGAAAAACAAGAAGAAAGAATAAAAGACTGAGCGATCTAACTGTTTTCTGCCTTTTTTATCCTGCTCTCCTCAGTCTCCTTTAGACCACTGGGGAGAAAACAGTTCAGATGCATATGATTTGGATGCATTTTTAACATAAATGGGATTTGGATTTTTCTACTCTGTTTTGGGAAAATGATTTAACATCCTTGTCTCATTTGAGATCCATAGAGAAAAGCTTTTAATAGCTCTCCATGAAATATATATCTGCTGTGTTTTTTAAAATTTCAGATTAGTGAAATTCCTTTTATTCCTAGTTTAGTAAAAGTAATTTTGAATAGATGTTGAATTTTATGGATGTCTTTTCTGTATCTGTTGAAAAAAACACAGCATGTTTTCCCTTTATTATATCAATGTGGCAAATTACTTTGACCTTTTAATATGAATGTAATAGTGATGACCTCTTTTTTATTTTAGTATTTCAAAAAGTTGTCAATAAACTTGGATTTATAACCTTTATGAGTACTTTCAAAGAAGCAACATTTGGGTTTGTTAATTTGTTCTAAAACACATCTTTTCTTTCATTTCTTTCTGTCTTTATGTTTCCTTTTTTCTACTTTTTTTAGTCTTAATTTGTGCTTTCTTTTCAAGTGTATCAAATTAATATTTAGATCAGTGAAAATTATTCATTACTTTTCAGCCTTTCTTCTTTTCTAATACATTTGTCAATGCTATAAATTTTCCTCTAAGCATGGCTTTAGCTACTTCCCAATGTTTTGATATGTCATATTTTAATTAATGATTTAATTTAATTAATGGATATCACTACATTTTATTTAATTATTTAGAAATACATTGTTTAGATTCTAAACAGGTATTTTCTAGTTATCTTTTTGCTATAGTTTCTAGTTTGGCAAGATATTAAAAGAACAGATTCTGTTTAATTTAAATCCATTGCAATTTGTTCAGTTTCTCTTGGTCTGTATGGGAGTTGTGCTCTGCAACCATCTCTGTGTCATTATAGAAACCAAGTCGTTCATTATATTTTACCTGCATTTTCTTGATTACTATTTTTCATTTTGTCTTTTGTTAGAAACTTTAAATTTGACACAGTCTGATTTGATTGATTTATAATTTGTATATTTTATTTTGTGTTTCAGGAAATTATTCCCTATCTTGACATCCTAAAGATACTCTAACACATTTAATTTTTTTTTAAAGATTTCATTTATTTATTTGACAGAGAGATCACAAGTAGAGAGGCAGGCAGAGAGAGAGGAGGAAGCAGGCTCCCCGCAGAGCAGAGAGCCCGATGTGGGGCTCGATCCTAGGACCCCGGGATCATGACCTGAGCCAAAGGCAGAAGCTTTAACCCACTGAGCCACCCAGGCGCCCCCACATTTTATTTTTTAAAGTTTCTATGTTAGTTTAAGATAGTGAAAGAACTAACCAAATAAGATACCAAGACTGCGTACATAAATCAGGACTGATATAAGTAAATTGATAAATACTGTCACTGTATCCAAGATCTATCCCCCCCCTTTTTTTTTCTTTTGATATCTCTTACCTCAGCTTATCTGCCTAACTTCAATTAGGACCCCTAGTAACAATAGCTAACATTTATTATTGATTATATTAGGAACTATGCTAGATGCTTTATAGTCACATTTTATTTTGTTCTTGTGCCAATCCTGTGAGATAAGCATCACTATCATATCTGGTTTACAAATGAGGAAAGTATCATGCTAAAAGTAAGGGATCTGGTAAACAAAGTTCTGCTGAGTTCAGGCAGCCTATGCAGGATCTGACCCTTAGTCTCTATGGAATGCTAAGGTCATTACTAACACACAAAGAATTATAGTAATTACTCTCTTTGCCTTTGGGATTTCTCTTGGTTCTGCTTCTCTTCTTCTTTCGTCTAGTTTCTAGTCCTTTGCTTTTGGTTTGAATTCTGACTTTTTACTTAGGCTCTTTTAATTGACAGCTCTATTTTAATGATCTGCTTGCCTTTGATTTAGCACTAACTTTTATTGCTACCTACTACACCTGGCTCTAACTTCAAACTCTTGGGTTTTCACGCTATTCATTGCTCAGGACTCAAGCTAATGCCTACATAACAGGGGATATTAAAGAAGAAATATGCTATACTCTTCCTGTAACTCTAGTAACTAGTGAAATATCCAATACCTCCTCCAAAAACCTTTCCTTTAGTCATTTTTTCATGTATTTAATTTTTCTTCCTTTTTTCCTCTCCTCCCTCCCTTCCTCCCTCCCTACTTTTCATCCTTAAGTTTATCAGACTTTTATCAATGTTAAGCTGGTCTGTTCTAAGCATTGGGCATAGAAGGATGAATAAAATATGTGCCTTGCTTTGTAGAGCTCATCTTCCAACAGAGAACAAATGTTGATGATAATCAGTGAAATAACATTGCATAAAATATTCTGAATTCATCATGGATGTTTTCATAAAAGAGGTAACAAATGAGCTGAACCTTTAAAGATAAATTTTTAAGAATAGGGAAGCGGTGCTGAGAACTAGAACTTAAATCAAGATGTGAGATTTCCACATAGTCCTTTAAAATTGAATAGAAGTAGTCTGAAGGAAAGAACTTAGATGATCCTGGAAAATGGGTTTATGGTCTCAAACAAACAAACAAACAAACAAATAAACAAAAGCCTCCCCCAAAACAACAAAAACCCCCACAAAAATAGGAAGTTTACTATGTTAAAATCTTACATTCAGGCCTTTACTTTCTTTATTCATTCTCTCCTTTTCTTTTTCTTATTTTTCGGGGTGGTTTTGGTAACCACAAACCCGGTGACATTTTATCACTATACTCATATTTCAAATATAGCATATATTATAAAGTTGTATAGTCAAGTGAAACCCTAAGAAGCCACAATGTCCCCCACAAGATCTGAGCACTCAGGCCTACCTTCCATTTTACTTGTGTAATCTGTCCTCAGTGTAGAGTAACTCAGTGAGTGATTTAAGTGTTTTTTCCTTTCTTCACTTTCTAGGGACTTTTCTTGATAAGCCACCAAAGCATTATTTTAGAAAATTCAATTACTTTAGCCAGGTTGAAAAAAAAATAAGTCTATGTGTTGTTTTTACCTGTATATATCATTTCTACTGCATATCTTTTATATAGAAGAATGGCATCCAACCATAAATTTAAGCTTCTAAAATATTTTCCTTAATTATACTCAGTTTGCCTATAAAATATGGCCTAGTCAAAATATTAAAAGTAATTCTGGTTTGTCATGAAGTTGTTAATCTATATATTCCTTAAGCTAAGGATGACTTCTAACTTTAAATTATTGAAACAGAATTGTAACTAATAAAAAATTACATTTGGGAATGGCTGGATGGCTCAGTTGGTACAGCATGATTTCTGGGTCATGAGTTCAGGCCCCATATTGTGCTTAGAGCTTACCAAAACAAAAAACAAACAAACAAAAAAGTGATCTTTGTTCATGTTACTAAACTTTATCTAACTTCATATGATTTCTACTCTTGTCTATTATTTCTTTTTAGCTCTCCAAGAATTCCTAGCAATTTCAAAGAACACTAAGTTATCCATTCTTTGATCTAATATTTTCTGAATTTGTTGGTTAGCTCTTTATTCTAAATACAATCTTTTTTTTAAAAAAATTCAATTACTTTACAAATATGTGAGTTTTTTTAAAGTAGACAAATTAACAAAAAATAGAAAAAATGTATTGCACTCTCCTTTACTAAATTAAAAATGACACAAACATTTTTTAAAGAAAAGAATCTAATGATCATCTTCAGATTCAGAGTTGTAAGTAATTTTTTTTTGGATGGTTATAAGAAGAGGAACTAGGTTTAATCTGTAATAGAAATGATTAAATTAGCTTTTAAACAGCACTGCTGAACTATGTATTATATGCAAAAATGAAAACTTACCCTTGTTCCTCTAAATTTTTTTTTTTTAATTTTTTATTTTTTATAAACATATATTTTTTATATACATATATTTTTATCCCCAGGTCTGTGAATCACCGGGTTTACACACTTCACAGCACTCACCAAATCACATACCCTCCCCAATGTCCATAATCCCACCCCCTTCTCCCCAACCCCCTCCCCCCGGCAACCCTCTGTTTGTTTTGTGAGATTAAGAGTCACTTATGGTTTGTCTCCCTCCCAATCCCATCTTGTTTCATTTATTCTTCTACCCACTTAAGCCTCCATGTTGCATCACCACTTCCTCATATCAGGGAGATCATATGATAGTTGTCTTTCTCTGCTTGACTTATTTCGCTAAGCATGATACGCTCTAGTTCCATCCACGTTGTTGCAAATGGCAAGATTTCATTTCTTTTGATGGCTGCATAGTATTCCATTGTGTATATATACCACATCTTCTTGATCCATTCATCTGTTGATGGACATCTAGGTTCTTTCCATAGTTTGGCTATTGTGGACATTGCTGCTATAAACATTCGGGTGCATGTGTCCCTTTGGATCACTACATTTGTATCTTTAGGGTAAATACCCAATAGTGCAATTGCTGGGTCATAGGGCAGTTCTATTTTCAACATTTTGAGGAACCTCCATGCTGTTTTCCAGAGTGGCTGCACCAGCTTGCATTCCCACCAACAGTGTAGGAGGGTTCCCCTTTCTCCGCATCCTCGCCAGCATCTGTCATTTCCTGACTTTTTTATTTTAGCCATTCTGACTGGTGTGAGGTGATATCTCATTGTGGTTTTGATTTGTATTTCCCTGATGCCGAGTGATATGGAGCACTTTTTCATGTGTCTGTTCGCCATCTGGATGTCTTCTTTGCAGAAATGTCTGTTCATGTCTTCTGCCCATTTCTTGATTGGATTATTTGTTCTTTGGGTGTTGAGTTTGCTAAGTTCTTTATAGATTCTGGACACTAGTCCTTTATCTGATATGTCGTTTGCAAATATCTTCTCCCATTCTGTCAGTGTTCCTCTAAATTTTGAGGCAAAGGCAGTTTAAGAATAGTTCTGGCTTGGGTCTCCAAATTAAACACTTTTTTTTTTTTTTTTTTTTTTTTTTTTTGCCAAAAGAGGAGACTGCCCACCCCTCCAAAATAAAAAGCAATTTTACCTAGGATACTCTAGAATTGTCAAAAATAATAAACTCAGTGGAAAAAAATGAGTAAAACTTAAGAGTTTAGAATAAATCCCCAACCCATTTTGAAATGTCTCCTAAATATCTCTGATAGGTAATTGTGCAGATCACCGAACATATATTTTACTACATAGCTCTCAAATTGAAAATTTTAAACACTTCTCTGATTTCTAAGTATTATTTATTTAAAAATTATATGAATTTTTCCATTGTCTCTAATATAATAAAATAGTCTCAAAATTTAAAAATTAAGTAGATGAGGTAAAGATCAAAGATATAATAATTTATATTTCATTTTATTTATAAATGATTCAACACACTTTAATTTCCCTGAAATGTTTCAACATGTAAAGCAAAATATCAAAACTGTTTTGTTTCCACAAAGAAGATGTATAAGAATATTTTTGTACATGAAAAGTATGGAGCTACTTTATTATTGTAGAAAATTTTATGGTAAAGCAATTCTGATACTTGGTTGTAATGGTTGTCATAACTGAAAAATATATGCCATGTTGGTATATAGATCCAAAAGAAAAAAGGCATTATTAACTGTGATTATTAAATTACGGAATTAAATTTCATCCGGTAATTAAGCAAAGGTTTTTGTTGAAGTTTATCCACTAAATCCCTGCCATCCTTGATGTCCTTGAGCTATTGCTGCACAGTAAGTGGAGAATCACAGTTTTGTATCTTTGAAAATAATTTAAACTCTGCAGAAATTATATTGGAGAATTTAAGTTTCAAAAATCATGCTTATGCAAAAAAGATGCTTATACATTTTTAAGGATGTCATGTCATTTGTGGCAAAGCAAAGCACAAAAATTAAAAACATTTTTATCCCTCCCTTTTAATAGTGCTGAAAACTAATATACGCTTTTCTTTGTTGACCACCTGTGTTGTGAAACTATCGCAGATCCTTCATGATACCTTCACCTCCTGATAGAGACAGAGAACTAGGCTCAATTCTTCTGTCAACTTCTTTCTAATTTAAAAATGGAATGTTCTCCTTTTTACCTCCTCTACTTAAGTGGACTGCCTTGAATGTCTCCTGCGGTGAGCACATCACACTTTATAGACCTTTAAGTTAGGTTAGGGTTAGGGTTACAATTAGGTGGATTACATTTGCGGTTACTGTTTTGCTTGATTAACAGATTCTTCTATTGAATTACTATTTTCTACTTAACTTCTACTCTTAGATAGGTTTACTGGAAACCATAAAGTCATGCTAGATTGAGAATCTCAGGGCTAAATGAGACTTTAGAAGTTATATGGTTAGATTTCCCACACAGCTCTAGAGTTGCCAGATTTACCAATTTAAAAAAAAAAAAACAGGGCATCCAATTAAATTAGAATTTCAAATAAATAACACATTTTAATGTATAACCATGTCCCAAATCTCTATAAATACTTAGTGTCTCTTATTTTATCTGGCAACCCTAAATAGGTGACTGCTCTGTAGGAATTCTTGTGTTTGGGTAGTTCGCTTTCCTTTTTCCAAATGGAAAGAAATATTTCTTGGTAAATAGGGGAGTAATTGATTGTAAATGGAGTGTGTGTGTGTGTACATAAACATCATAATCAGCTATGATGACATTTTTCTTTTTTCTTGCTCTTTGTTATGAATCATAAATTATCTAATATCCTGACATGATAGGTCCTCTGAAACTTTATGGAATAAGAACAAAGATAATACAAAACCTGACTTTAAGGTCTTGAAGACCCATGCTTCACGTGTCACCATAAGGAAGATGTACTAAGCAATGTCAAGAGTCGATTAAGGGTACTAAACAATGGTGGCTAAGTTGGACAGATAGCATGTATTTTTGGACTTCTAGTCAAAGAAAGTTTTCTTCACTGGCCACAGAACATTCTCCATGCTTCCTAGTGGGTTTAACCTTCTAAGACATCAATAGGTCCCCCGAGGAAATGGCTGGGGGGTGCTATCTAGGACTTTGGAGCTTACCTTCCTTTTCAGTGCGCCACCCCAAATGCCTTGTCAGCTTGATGCACAGAGAGAAACTCATCTTCCAAAGGCAGTATCAGTCAGTCATGGGGATTGAGTCTTCCCTCACCTCATGAGTCTTCTCTCACCTCTGCCATTCTGCCATATCTTGAATAAGAGATGAGGGAAGAAAAAATTTAAAAAGGTCCTTTAACTTGAAGTCACCATTGAAGTACAGCTATTTACATTATGTGACAGATTGGGAACAAAAGTGGGCTTTGGAGGCATGTTAAAAAGCTATGACCCCAGTAAAAAATTTCCTTAATTACTGGCACAGCAAAGCCCTGCACTGTGGAAAAACATCCTTGAAATCCATTAGTCAAAAGAAACATGACTAGAAGCTCCATTTTGTAAATATAGCATGCTTCTGGAATTACGGTAGCTAACCCACCCCTGAAGGATGCCAGACTGGAGATAAAGGCAGGGTCAGATTCATGGTCCTGTAAATCTTTGTGGGCACAAGGCCCAGTGCTTCAAAAGGCTTCCATGCTTGATTTAAAGCCCTACTGTTATTGTCTTGAAAACCTTAATCATTTTCAATAAGGGTTCCCACAAGTTCATTTATTTTATAGTGGGTCATGGAAATTATGTTGCTGGTTCTGCACCGAGAAGAGAATTTTGGTCAGGGCTGTGACTTGTGACCAGAGGGCAGAGCTTTCCTAGGTACTGTGTAGTAGTTCAGTGCCCGTGTTTCCCATCATTGAGTGGGGAGTACCACCTGTATGCTATCATCCAAATCAGATCTAAACTTTGGATTTTCATGATCACTTCTACCTATATCCAACTGGTTATTAGGACCTGTGGTTTCTATCTCCTACATATATGAAAACCTTATTGCCTCCTTTTTGTCTCTCTGCTAATGGCTTTCTTCAAGTTTCCTCAGGTCTTTCTTGGTCAATTATGCTAACTACTTCATTGGAATACCTGATTCTGGTTCAATCTTACACTGTACAATTCATCTTCTATAACAAGGTCAAATTCTGCTTGCTATTGCTGCTTGTTTTTGTAAATAAAGTTTTATTAGAACAACAGCCATACCCATTAATTTACATCTCACCTATGGGGGCCTTTGTCCTATAGCAGCAAAATTCAGCAGTTGTAACAAAACCTGGCAAAAACTAAAATATTATGTAACTATTTCCAGAAAAAGTTCGCCAATTCATGTTTTATAGTTATCCCTAAATCATCTCCTAACATGCATATTTCATCTTTCTGTTTCCCCGTTTAACTCCAGATTGGCACTCCATTGTTCACAACATAAATTCTTAGCTGTTCAAACTGGCATACCCAGCTCTTTTGTTTGTTTGTTTGTTTACCCAGTTCTCGATAGGCCTCTCTCTCTCTCTTTTTTAAGATAAAAGAGAATGATTCTTTTTTTAAATTTTAGATCTTATTTATTTGAGAGAGAGAGAGAAAGCATGAGCAGGGGGAGGGACATAGGGAGAAGCAGGCTCCTGGCTGATCAAAGATTCCTAATGTGGGGCTTGATGCGGGGCTCAATCCCAGGACCCGTGGATCATGACCTGAGCCAAAGGCAGACACTTAACCCAATGAGCCACCCCGCCGCCCCAACTGATAGGCCTCCTTCTATTTATTTGGACTCTCTGCTAACAATATCTGGACCATTGTTTCCTACTGGAGTGGAGACAAATGGGTGGGAAAAAGAAGGAGGAAAAATGAAGTGGAAGGTGAGATTAAGAGTCACTTATGGTTTGTCTCCCTCCCAATCCCATCTTGTTTCATTTATTCTTCTCGTACCCACTTAAGCCCCCATGTTGCATCACCACTTCCTCATATCAGGGAGATCATATGATAGTTGTCTTTCGCTGCTTGACTTATTTCGCTAAGCATGATACGCTCTAGTTCCATCCATGTTGTCGCAAATGGCAAGATTTCATTTCTTTTGATGGCTGCATAGTATTCCATTGTGTATATATACCACATCTTCTTGATCCAAACCATAAGTGACTCTTAATCTCACAAAACAAACTGAGGGTTGCTGGGGGGAGGGGGGTTGGGAGAAGGGGGTGGGATTATGGACATTGGGGAGGGTATGTGCTTTGGTGAGTGCTGTGAAGTGTGTAAACCTGGTGATTCACAGACCTGTACCCCTGGGGATAAAAATATATGTTTATAAAAAAAAATTAAAAAAAAATTAAAAGAAATACAAAAAAAAAAATGAAGTGGAAGTTTTATCAGGTTTACTTCAGAAGAAATTCTTTTTTTTTTTTTTTTTAAGATTTTATTTATTTGTCAGAGAGAGGGAGCACTGGCAGACAGAACAGCAGGCAGCGACAGAGGGAGAAGCAGGCTCCCTGCTGAGCAAGGAGCCCGATGTGGGACTCGATCCTAGGACACTGGGATCACGACCTGAGCCAAAAGCAGCTGTTTAACCAACTGAGCCACCCAGGCATTCCATTCAGAAGATATTCTAAATGCCACCCTCTATTCAATGGCTTTTTGTGGGGCCACACTAATCTCAAGATTAATTGCCTCAATTAAAGCTAATTTATATTCAGGCTGCAAATAAAATGTACCCAATATCTGAACAGAAGAAATATTCACTGAGGGAAAAAATATTTCCCCCAAAGGTAGTGCATTTTTATTAAAAATTAAAAAAAGAATAACATTTATTGCTCACTATGTGCCAGATGTTATCCTAAGCATATCTGATGCACACGCTCATTGAAATTTTTAACAGTGCTGTCTTGCTGGTGGAGAATAGGAGGCTTGGAAGGGTAAAGCTATAATTAGTAGGCAATGGGGCCAGAATTCAAACTCAGGTGATCTCATTCCTGAAACTTCATATTTAATTACTATACTTGTGTCCTTCTGAAACAAAGCACTGCTTTTCCTTGATGTGAGGTCAGGTTCTCTGGAAAATATCATAAAGATAAATAGTTCAGAATTTTATTACTAAAATGAAACACTACATCTTGTTTAGAATGACCTACATGAAGCTGGAAGGGCATTGGCTGTCTCTGATTGAGGAAGCCTATGTAGCCAGACAAATGGACTTTTCTTATTTTATCTATTGGAAATTAAAGGTGACTAGGGGACTTTAACAAATTTGAACCCTCATGGTACAGGGGGCTGACAGTTGACTTTGGGTTTTCTTATTTATTTATTCTCATCTACTGATGAAAATAACATATTTTGTTTTGGAATGAAAAAAAAAAAAACTTGTCAAGTCCCATTAAACCAAAAATGATATCATCTCTGGAACTGAAATAAAGATATTTAATTTTATCATGTGCAACCCGGATCAAACTTTATAGTTGGACACTGATATTCAGCAAGGCAAAGATTCTTATTCAGGGTCACGGAGCAGAATCAGAAGTAGAACCAAAGGCTTAATAGACGAACCTGTGTACTTAGTAACTAGGTCCTTCATTCCATGGTTGTATATATTGTGGTTGATTGCTTGTAGCTTTTGACATCAATATAATCACTTATTAAAAACAAAATAAAACTTTGAGTCTGTGATAGTATCTGTTGTCAGGTATATGAGGTTGCAGTACTCTATCTCTTTAAATTCTTCAGAAAATCTACATCCAGCACATCATGTATGTGGTAATATCAAGTTCCTGATAATTCAAGTGTCTTAGCCTTACAATGCTTGTGTTGGCAATGTCAGTCAATTATCTATTTTTTTTGGATCATGACCTCAGTAATTATACCAGAGACCTCAATTTTCCTCCTCTTCACTCAAAATGTCTCTGGTCCTCACTCTTATTTTCTTCTTTCTAGTTTCCATAAAATGTAATAAGGTTTTTGGTATTTCTAAGACTGCATACCCCATTGCCTTTCCTCTTTGACTTCTTTTAAAACCTCATTTTGAAAGAGTCACTTTGTCTTTTTTTCATTTCCAACAACCTGTTTTTCTCTGGCCTCTTCCCATTATCTTGAAAACAAGCTCAGGTGCTCCTTACCATGGGAAATACTCTCTTTCCCCCAACACCACCTACAGCTATAGCCTTATTGTTTTATTTTTTTTTTTAAATAATTTCTAAATTTCTCGAAAAGTTCTCTGAATTAATTGTCCAGCATTCCTATGCCTTGTTTCCCCACCTCTCTGGTGAAATATTTCCCTTCAAGGTCAACATGTTAACTAGATCACTGTGGTGATCATTTTTCAATATCTATAGATATCAAGTCATTATTTGTGCACCTGCAAGTAATATAATGTTATATATCAATTATATCTTAATAAACAAAAAAGTTAAAACTCACTCTTGTCAGATCCAGTCGATCTTTCTTATAGTTGAGCTTCTTCCACATGGCTGAAGTATGTGATATTTTTTTTTCTTAAAAATATTTCCTCTTCTGTCTTCTGTGACCCTGCCAGTTCCTGGTTTCTGCTTTACCTCTGCATTACTTCTCAGTTTTCTTATCTGGTTCCTTCTCTCTCTCTCACTCATCAAGCTCAGATAGTTCCCCGAGATTCTGTACTTATTTTTCTCATCTGCTTCTGCACACTCTTTTTGAATAATTTCTCCTGCCTTTCACAGCTTCACTTACTACAGTGGTTGAATTTCTGAGACACAGAACTCTTTGAGCAGCTGGCCAAATCTATGAACCCCTCACCCAAATTTTGACATGAGAATATAGCATTTGTTAAGCTAACGTTTTTTGATCACTTACTATGTGATCTATTATATCCTTGTAACAATCTCATGAGGTTGGGTAAGAAATTTGAGCTGGGTTGAATAAAGAAACTTACCAAAGATTCACACCTCCTACATTTATTTGGCTGAGTTTCAAACCTAAGCAGACTGACTATAAACAGACAGTTGACACTTAGTTCTGCATGCATTGTGAGCAGAATCATGGCTTCGTGAATCTCTTTTAGGGACTCCTGAGCTATCATCATCAAGATTATGGTCACTAATTCCTATATCCTTAGCTACAGTCTGAATTCAATACATATTCATCTTTTTAAAGCAGATTTTATTGAGGAATAATTGCTATACAATAAACTGCACATACTTAGTGGACAAGTTAGTAAGTTTTGACATGTGTATATATCTGTGAAGCCATCACAACATTCAAGACAATAAACATATCCATCACCTCCAAGAGCTTCCTGAGTGCCCTTTGCATCACTCCCTTCTGTCCCTCTCCAACCCACATTGCTCAGAGGCAGCCAATGATCTGTGTTCTGATACTACAGAGCAATGTGCATCTTCTATTTTTATTTTATTTTTTTAAATTTTTTAAATTTTTAATTTTTAATTATTTATTTATTTTTTTATTTTTTAATTTTTAAAATTTTTTTTACTTTGTTCACATCTTCTATTTTTATATTAATAAAATCACACAGTATTTACTCTTTTTTCCCCCGAATTCATTTACATTGTATGTAACAGCAATTTATTCCTACTTTATTGATGAGCAGTATTCCATTGAGTTGATAGACCAAAATTTACCTATTTATTCACGTGTGATGGACATTTGGGTTGTTTCCTATTCAGGGCTATCACAAGTAAAGCTTCTATGAATACTTCTATACAAGTCTTTGTTCAGAGTGGAGTAGTTAGAACATACAATATACATACATTTAATTTTCTAAGTGCCAAAGAGTTTTGCAAAGTGGCTGCACCATTTTACTAAAAATTTCCATCTTTGATGTATGAAAATTTGAGTTGTTTCACATCCTTGCCAATACTTAGTGTGATCAATATTTTTAATTTTACTCGTTCTAAGAGGTTTATGCTGGTACCTTGAGTTTTAGTTTGAATTTTCTTAATGACTAATAGAATTGAGTGTATGTTCATGACCTTCATTGCCACCACATGTATTCTTTGTTGAAATGGCTCTTCAAATATTTTTTCCATTTAAAAAATTGGATTTTTCCTCCTTATTGTTTACTTTTTTTTTAAGATTTTGTTTATTTATTTGATAGAAAAAGAGAGGGATAGAGAGCAAGCACAAGCAAGGGGAGCAGTAGGCAGAGGGAGAGGGAGAAGCAGGCTCCCCTTTGAGTGGAGAGCCCGAGGTAGGACTCCATCCCAGGACCCTGGAACTCCGACCTAAGCCGGAGGTAGACACTCAACCAACTGAGCCACACCCAGGTGCCCTGCCCTTATTTTTGAGTCTTGAATATTCTCCAAATATTCTGAATGCAAATTCCTTATTATAACTATCATATTTTCTTTCAGTTTAACTTCTTATTATTTTGATAGTAATTTTTGACAACAGAAGTTTTAAATTTTGGTCAAACCCAATTTATCTTTTTTATTTTTAGATTTTTGTTTATTCATTTGAGATAGAGAGAGAGCACAAGCAAAGGGAGGGGCAGAGGAAGAGGGAGAACCAGACTCCTAGCTGAGCAGGGAGCCCAACATAGGGCTCGATTCCAGGACCCTGAGATGATGACCTGAGCCAAAAGTAGATGCTTAACCAACTGAGCCACTCAGGTGTTCCATCATTTTTTTTCTTTTATATATATGTTTTTGATGTTGTATCAAAGAAATTTTTGCCTAACATAAGATCACGAAGATTTTCTCCCATTTTCTTCAAGAAATGTTAGACTTTTCAGTTTGCCATTTAGGTCTAGAATCCCTTGTAGTTAATTTTTATATGTGGTGTGAGGTGTTCATATTGTGCATGTGATTATCTAGTTGTTCAAACACTGTTTGCTGAAAGACTGTGTTTTCTTTGCCTTTCTTCCTTTGCCCAAATCAGCTGTCTGGTAAGGGTAAAAGTAAAGGATTCTTTCTTGACTATTGTTCCATTGATCTATTTGTCTATCTTTATAGCAATACCATACAGTCTTCATTACTTTAGCTTATAATTAGTCTTGAAATCAGGTAGTTCTCTTTTGTTCTTATTTTTCAAATTTGTTTTGGATTTTCTGTGTTTCTTGAATTTTCATGCAAATTTTAAAACAAACATCAGCTTATCAATTTATACAGGAAAACCCACTGGGATTTTTTTTTTTTAAGATTTTATTTATTTATTTGACAGAGAGAAATCACAGGTAAGCAGAGAGGCAGGCAGAGAGAGAGGAGGAAGCAGGCTTCTCCCGGAGCAGAGAGCCTGATGCGGGGCTCGATCCCAGGACCCTGGGATCATGACCTGAGCCGAAAGCAGAGGCTTTAACCCACTGAGCCACCCAGGCGCCCCCCCACTGGGATTTTTGAAAGATCAGTAAGTCTATAGATCAAGCTGAGGAAAATCACTATTTAAAAAAATCTAGTCTTCTGATCCATGAGTAAAGAACATCTCTCCATTTATTTAGATTTTCTTTAATTTCTCTCAGCAATGTTTTACTGTTTTTAATTTATAAGTAATAACCTTTGGTCAGATTCACCTCAAAGTCATTTTTTTTATGCTATTGTAAATACTATTTTAAAAATATTTCAATTTCTGACTGTTCATTGTTAATATAGAAATACAGTTTTCATTTTTGTGTAGAGATCTTTTCTTCTACAACATCTCTAAATTCACTTTTTTCCTTAGTAGCACATTGTCCGTCAGATCTTTTATGAAGATGATCATGTCTTCAAATAAAGACAATTGTATTTCTTACAATCAGGGTGGCTTTTGTTTAGCCGGCCTCAATGGCCAGAATCTTTCACACATAGAAAGGAAGTGGTGAAAGTGGACATCCTATCTTATTCCTGATCTTAAAGGGAAAGCATTTAGTTTTCACATTAAGAATATATTAACTGGGGGTCCCTGGGTGGCTCAGTGGGTTAAGCCTCTGCCTTCACTCAGGTCATGATCTCAGGGTCCTGGGATTGAGCCCCGCGTTGGGCTCTCTGCTCAGCGGGGAGCCTGCTTCCCCCTTTTCTCTATGCCTGTCTCTCTGCCTATCTATGATATCTGTCTGTCAAATAAATAAATACAATATTTAAAAAAAAAGAATATATTAACTGTAGAATTTTCACAGATGCACTTTATTAGGTTAAAAAATTTCCTTCTATTCCTTATGTTGCTAAGAATTTTTATTGGAAATAGATATCAGGTTTTGACCAATTGTTCTCTGAATCAATTAAGAAAATCATAGAGATTTTATTTTTTATTTTTTTTAACATGGTAAATTACATTGATTTAAAATGTTAAACCAACCTTGTGTTTTGGCCATAAACTCTGCTGGAATCCAATTTGCTAAATATTTGTCTAGTATTTTTCCATCTATGCTCTGTATTCTAAATTCTGTATCCAACAGAATACAGAATACTGTATCTAGTATTTTTCCATCTATGCTCTGTATTCTAAATTCTGTATTCCAACAGAATACAGGTCTGTTGTTCTTTTTTGTGTAAAGTTTTGCCTTGACTTAGTATCAGGATATTGCTAACCTAATACAAAATGTTGACAAGTATTCCTTCCTTGACGGTCTTTAGTAGTTTGTGTAAAATTGGTATAATTTCTTCCTTAAATATTTAGTGGAATTCCTTTTTAGTAAGATTTTAAAAGAAATTTTATTTATTTATTTGAGAGACAGAGAGAGAGAGGTGAGGAGGGGCAGAGGGAGAAGGAGAGAAATCCTCAAGCAGACTCCCTTCTGAGTGCTGAGCCCATTGCGGGGCTAGATCCCAGGACTCTGAGATCATGACCTGAGTCAAAATCAAGAGTTGGCCGCTTAACCAACTGAGTCACCCAGGCACCACTTTCTGGGAAGATTTTTAACTTCAGGTTTGATTTATTTAATAGATATAGGACTATTCTGTTTATCTATTTTTTCTTGAGTGAATTCGTTTATTACTTCTAAGGAATTTGTCCATTTTACCATTTTTGGCATAAAGCTTTTCGTACTTTTTTATTACACTTTTAATATCTATAAATTTTGTAGTGATGTCAATTCCTTCATTCTTGTTATTAGAATTTGTGACTTCTCTCTCTCTCTTTTTTTTTTTAACATGTTCTAACTGGTTGGAGCTTTATTAATTCTCTTGATTTCCTCAAAGAATGAGCTTTTATTTCACTGATTTTTATTTATTGTTTTTATTTTATTTTTTTTTCAGTAATTTCTTTTCTAATCTTTATTAGTTTCATTTGCCAACTTTGAGTTTAAGTTGCTGTTTTTTTTTCCCCAAGTTCCTTAAGGTTGATTTTATCAGTTTAGGACTTTTTTTTGTGCTATAAATATTTAGTGCTACAAATTCCTCTACATAGTTCATTCATGGAATCCCTCAAATTTTAATATACTGTGTTTTAATTATTTAAAATGCTCCATAATTCTATTCTCATTTCAAAATGCTCTCTAATTTTTCTCTTCATTCTTCCTTCAAACTATGGATTATTTATAAATGTGTTCTTTAGTTTCCAATATTTATCAATATTCCAAGGATATTTCTATTGTTATTTCTAATTTAATTCCATGGTTCTCAGAAAACATATTTTAAAAGACTTGACTCCTTTAAATTTATTGAAGCTTGCTTTATGACTTGGAATATAGTTTATCTTAGTAAGTATACCACATGAAACTGAAAAAAATATATAATTTCCTATCGTTGGAAGGAATATGTTATAAATGTTGATTAGGTCAATTTAGTTGATAGTATTGTCCAAGTATTCTATGCATTTCCTGACATCTGTCAACTTTTTTTTAAGTCAATTATTGACACAGGAATATTGAAATCTTTAATTTCAATATAATTGAGATTATATCTGTGAATTGTCTCTTTCTTTTTGCAATTATATTAGTTTTTGCTACCCACATTTTGAAACCCGGTGATCATATGCATAAATATTTGGGATTGCTATGGTCTCTTGAAAAAAGGCATCCCTTCAATAGTATGAAATGATCACTTTTATTATTGATAATATTTCTTATTCTGAAATTGAATTTTTCTATTCTTAATATAGCCACTCCAACTTTTCTTTTAATTAGTATCATCATGGCATATCTTTTTTCCATTCCGTTATTTTTAAACCCTTTGTGTCTATTTAAACATCATTTTTTATAAGCAGTATATAGTTTTGTTTTTATATCCAATATAACAGGTTTTTTTTTTTTTTGCCTTTTAAGTGGTGTGTTTAGACTATTTACATTTAATGTAGTATTAATAATTAGAATTAAATATATTATTTTGCTAGTCACTTTCTATTTGTCTCATTTGTTTTTTGTGCTATTTTCTTCTTTGGTCTGTCTTCTTTTGAACTAATTGAGTATTTTTTTGTTGTTGTTCCTATTTTGTTGGCTTATTAGTTATCTTCACTTTTATTAGTGATTGCCTAAGGTAGATTGTATACTTATTTAAATAGTTAAATTTTAATGACATGATATCACTTTATGTGTACTACAAGAACTTTACAGTAGTGTATTTTATTTATCTTCCCATGTCCTTTGTGATGTTGTTACATGCATTTTATTGTTACATATTTCATAACCCCCATACTACCTTGTTGTTTTTGCTCAAATAATCAATTACCTTCTAGATACATTTAAATAATAGAGAAAAACATGCATACATTTTCCCTTCTAGTTATCATTGTTGCTGATCTTCATTTCTTCATGTATATTAATTTATTTATGCAGAGCCATTTTCTTTCTGCCAAAGTACTTTCTCTAATATTCTTTCTTTATTAATATTCCCTAATATTCTTTATTATTTTGGTAGTGTAGGCATGCTGGTGATGAATTCTTCAGCTTTGTATTTCTGAAAAAGTCTTTTGCCTTTATTTTTGAAAAGTATTTTCTTTATAGCATTCTCAATAGTTTTCTTTTCTAAATGTCACCATTTCAATAATATTATTTTCTCATATGTATTGTTTCCAGTGAGAAATCTGTGTTCATGATTAGCTTTCTGTGTGCAAAGTTGCATTTTTCTCTGGATGTTTTCAATATTTCTCTGTACCATTGGTCTTGAGCAATTTGATTATGATGTGCCTTACTATAGTTTCCTCCTCCTCCTCCTCTTTCTTCTTTTTTTTAGGTTTCATCTAACTTCTTGAACACATGTGGGTTTATGGTTTCCATCAGGTTTGGAAATTTTTCATCCATCTTTTTCAAATGTTTTTTCGATCCATCCCTTCCTGAGGACTTCAATTAAATGCACGTTAGGGACCAACATCTTCAAAATGCAGAGTAGAAGAATCCGGTCTCTGTTCCCCCACAAAAATAAACAATTAGACATCTATCCGTGAACAAAAACAGCTTCAGGAGGGCTCAGAAGTTCACTTAAGATACTTTGGCAACACAGCAGTGGAAACAACAATAACAACAAAACAAACAAACAAAATACAAAAATATCCCTGAGAATAACCATATAAAAAGGGAAGGAAGAACAACTTCATTTTCTTGCATTATTCCACCCGCCAGGCTGAAACTGCTCAGTGCCAAGAGGGAACTCCCTAGTTAAAGAGTCCCATGACAGGAAAGGGATAGTAGGGTGAGTGATCAGAATCCTGAAACTTTTGGGGGCGCTGCATGAAGGTCTCACTTTAGTTTCACCTCACCCAGAGATCAGCAAAGCTGAGACAACTAAAGACAGTCTAGAACAAGAGGGCAGGGTCAACCAGTATTAGCCCCATAGTGGAAATGGCCATGGTTTCCCATGGCCTTCTCTGCAAGGGATCCCAGGAGCTTTTGCCACTGTAGAAACCAAATGCCAGCACAGTCATTTTGGACCCTGAAGGTTTCACTGTTGATGTTTTCTCCCATAAGTTTCATGTTCATAGGTGCCAGCTGCTTGAATACCTCCCCTATCCCTCCTACTACCCCCATTCCCCACTGGAGCCCAGGATTCACACAGACAGGCAACCCCGGCCTCTGCAGTTGCACAATGAGACACAAGTCCAGACCTTCACAGCTGACTGCCACTGCTGTGTGCACACTCTGGGCTAACCTCTCCAGCTATGAGCCTGCACTCTATTGTCCTGATTCTCATCCCAGACCTCAACTGCCATGTGTGTATCCCTGGAGAGACCCTGCTACCACGGTAGTGCTTACTAAGAGCCAGATCCAGCCCTGTCTCTTATCACAGACATGACCATTGTGCTCACCTGCAGCTAGCCCAACCATCTGTGCACTTGCACACCCCTGATGAGACTCTTGTTACTGGTTTTCTTTTGTGCATGTGCCATGGCAATAGCCTCCAGCCATGGGGGGTGGACACTGACAGCCCAGACCTCTACAGCTGTTGTGCTCTGGCAGTTAACCACTGCCCTTGCTTCTGGCCATGGCCTTTTTACTATATATGTCTGCAACCAGCTCTTGTCATTACACAGGATCTGCAACCAGCCCTGCAGCCGAGTGTGTGCACACCACCACTCAGGCCACACCACTGCTTGATTGATATGGAGGTGTTCCTGAGGATTCCAACAGTCCTTGTAGCAAAAGAAGACCTACCCTATGGTGCTTGCCAAGGCCCATGCAGTTGTTGATCCCAGCAGCCTGAGCCATTAAGAGATCACATAGGTTGAACCCAGAGTCACCAGACATACCACATGCACTTAGCACTTAGCACCTTACAACATTACAACATTAGACCCAGGATCACAGAATGCTCTAGTGTATCCCTATACCCAAAAAAAGGCCTTTCCTTACTGAACTCAGTGTAGAAAGACTGAAGAAGAAGACTGTTTCTTCAAATATGCAAATACTTGAACAAGGCTACAGAGATTGTGAAGAATTAAGAAAACATGACATCACCATAGAAATACAGTAAACCTTTAGAAACTGAGCCCCTCTCCACTAAAATAGAGATACAAGAATTGCCTGATAGAGCATTCAAACTAATTGTCTAAAAATGCTCAGAGAGCTACAAGAGAACACAGATAAACAATTTAACAAAATTAAGAAAACAATACAAGAGAACAATGACAAGTTCAAAACAGATAGGAACATGAAAAGGAGCTGAAGACTATGGTGGCTGAACCAAAGAATTCAATAGATGGTTTTGACAGCAAACTGGATCAAGTGGAAGAAAGAATCAGTGAAACTTGAAGACAAATTGTTTGAAATTATCCAGTCAGTGGAGCAAGAGAAAAATAATGAAAAGGAATAAAGAAAGCCTACAGGATTTTTATGATGTTAGTAAAAGAAACAATCCATGCAGTTTGGAGTCCCAGGAGGGAGAAAGAAGCAGATAACTTATTTAAAGAAATAATGTCTGAAAACTTCCCCAAGCCAGAGAGATATTTGGAATCTAAGTTCATGAAGTTCATATATCCAGAAACAAGTTCAACTCAAAGACATATTTTTGGAGATATACCATAATGAACTCTCAAAAATCAAAGACAAAAAAATCTTGAAAAGAGCAAAAGAAAAGAAGCATGTAATTTAGAAGAGGAACTTCATAAAAATAAGTCCGTCAGCTAATTTCTCAGCAGAAACTGTAAAGACTAGGACTGTAGGAAGAGATATTAAATGTGCTGAAAGAAAAAAATTGTCAATCAAGAATACTTTATTTGGTAAAGTTGATCTTCAGAAATGAAGGAGAGATAAAGACTTTCCCAGACAAATAAAACTTGAGAAAGTTTATCACCACTAGACCTGCCAACAGAAAATGCTAAAAGGAGTTCTTCAAGAATATATTTGCAATTCATATATCTGATAAGGGTTTAATATTCAAAATCTATAAACAACTCATACAAGAGAACAACAACACAAATAATCAGATTTAAAAATGAATAAAGAATTTGAATAGACATTTTTCCAAAACAGATATAGAAATAGCCAACAAGTACATGTAAAGCTGCTCAGCATCTTTAATTATTAAGAAAAAGCAAATCAAAATCACAATGAGATATCAGCTTACAACTATTAGAATGATGATTATCAGAAAACTTTTAAGAGGTAAGTGCTGGTGAGGAGGTAGAAAAAAGGGAACCCTTGTGCAATGTTGATGAGAATATAAATTGGTATAACCACTATGGAAACAGTATGGAGATTCCTTTAAAAATTAAAATCAGAACTACCATATGATCCAACAATCCCACTTCTGGTTATATAACCAAAGGTAATGAAATTACTATTCCAAAGAGGTATCTGTGCTAGGCATTTATTTTAGTTCTTTTTTATACCATTTATCTAATCTACCTAACCCATTTATATCATCTCCCTAACTTTTTGAATAAGTGAAATGCAGTTTTAATGACTATTTTAATGCTCTTGGCTGCTAATTCTGCCATCTTCATTAGTTCTGCATCAGTTTTAATTGACTGATTTTTATTGTCATTATCAGTCATGTTTTCCTGCTTTGCATATATGGTTAACTTTGGTTTAATGCCAGACACTTTAAATTTGCCTTGTTGGTGCTGGATGTTTTTATATTTCTACAATTTGCTGACTTTTATTCTGGATGCAGTTACTTAGAAATCATTTTGTATTTTTGAATCTTGCTTTTAAGATTTGTTAGGTTGGTCCAGATCAGCATTTAGTCTAAGGCTAATTATTCTCTACTACAAGACCTTTCTGAGTAACCTATCAATATCCTGTGATTTAGAATATTGTTCATTCTGATTGATGTGAGCAGACACTATTCCCAACTTGTATGAATGCCAGATAGTATTTCCTCTGATCCTCTTGAGTGGTTCTTTTCCTGGCCCTGAATTGTTTTCTCCCATGCATGTGCAGATCAGTATTCTTTTGAATATTCAAGAGGACCTTCTGGAATTTTTCTGTGTAGCTTTCTAATTTTCTGAAATTTGTCTCACAAACTTTAGCTGTGTTGGTTTTCCCAGACTCTTGGTTCCATTTCCCTAACTCAGGGGATTTTCTCATCTCCACAGCCATGGCCAGTGATCTCATTCAAGTTGATAAGCCATGGCAATTGTAGAGATTCCCTTGTTTGTCTGTTATCTTTTGGTAATTACTTTTCTTCATTGCTTAATGTCCAACATCCTGAAAATCTTTGTTTCATCTATTTATTTTTGTTTTTGGTGCCTATGAAGAAAAATAGAGCAAAGTAGGAGATAGACATCATTGTGGAATAGAGTATAGATTTGGATAGGTTTCTTAGGACCCTATATGAGTGACTAATCTGAAGAAACACTGAAAATATTGAAGGAGTGAACCATGAGACTCTCTTGGAGAATAGCATTTGAGGCAGAGATATCAGAAAATTTTTATTTTATTTTTTTAAGGTTTTTTTCTTTTTTTAATTAATTTGAGAGAGAATGAGAGAGAGTGCACAAACACGGGGAGAGGAAGAAGATGACTCCCTGCTGAACTGGGAGCCTGACATGGGGCTGGATCCAAGGACCTGGGGATCATGACCTAAGTTCAAGGCAGATGCTTAACCATCAGAGCCACCCAGGCATACCCAAGACATCAGCAAATTTAGGAACAGTGATAGGAACATCACTAGCTTTCCGAGAGCAATGTAAAGGTCAATTGGCTTGAAATAGTCAACAGGACTGAGAAGATGAGACAAGAGAGATAACAAGGTACACAAATAATCTGAGACTCATAAAGAAAGGATTTTAGATTTCATTCTAAGTATTATGAGAAGATACTGTAGGATTTTTAGGAAGGGTGTATGTTTAAAGAAAGAGATTTAACATTTTAATGGGCATTACTAGATCCTATGTAGAAAATAAATTATAAGGGGTCATGAGTAGAATCTGATTTAGACAAGGATATTGACATTAGAGGTGGTAAAAACTGATTCAGTTCTAGAATATTTTAAAGGATATGCTGAATATTAAATGAATTATGGGGCATTAAATGAAAGAAGTATGAATATGGAGTATATAAAAAAAGAAAGGTGTAAAGAGTTATTACTAAGTTTTTAGCCTAAATAATGGCTTTATTTATTATTATGGATAACAATGAAGAGAAAAGTTTTGGTGGGGAGAACTAAGTTTGAGATCAAGTAGGCAGCTGGATGTTCAACTCTTCTGTATTCACTCTTCTAGAGATATTGTAGAGTCATCAGCATACATATGTTGTATGGGGATCACTAGGTTGTGTGAGACTTAAAGAAGTCTAAAACCCGAGTTTTGATGCATTTTAAGATGTCATGGCTGGCAAATTGAGACTGAATCAAAAGACCAAGAAAGAGAAGCCAGCAAACTGGGACAAAAACCAGGAAAGTGTGGCATTCTGGACACCAAGAACAGAAAGTACTTCAAGAAATAGGGAGAAATCAACCATATCAAACATTACTGAGAGGTCAAAGAAGACAAAAACTGAGAATGGACTTCGGATTATTCAATGTACAGGTCTTCAGTAAATCTTCATTTCCTATTTTTTCTGCAAAGCCTCAAATACTGAAAGAATTTCATTTATTTAATTAGATAAAGATTCATGATGTGCTCACTCTTTTTACTCCTGAGTTTGGATGAAAATTTTGCTTTCCTTATTTGTTGGTGTTGAAATCAAGAGAAAATCAATGTTTTCCACTTTTTACTCACTAGGTTGTTGAAGCTTAATATGGAATCCAGAGCCTACCATCTTAGGGATATGTTCCTAGGAGGACTGCCTAATGGAGATCCTCCTAACAGCATGAGCAGTAACCTTGTGGGGGAAAATGTCACCTGTGTCTCCTAATGTAGACAGCCAGTCAGTGTTCTATTTAAAGTTTGTTTCTCTGTTTATTTTTAATATTATCTTACTATATATATACCCCCAAAGATACTTGAGATCCACAAGAACCTAAAGGTACACTATGATAAAGAATATACTCTGTTTTTCATTACATTAAAAATATTTCACTCCAACTATGATTAAAAATATAAGAACCAAGTTTCAAAATAAAATAATTAACTATAAAACCTAATATCTTATTTGAGTTTTTTACCTTAGATAATTTTTTATTTAAACACTAAAATGAATTGTAAAACAAATGTCTATTAATAACCTCATTAATGTTCTCAATATTTTATGTGCTTGATTCAACATGTTGGTTTAATTTTAACTTAACAAATGCTGTTACCTCATTTAACCTACTACATTCTTTATATCTGAGTTGACTCTGGTCTGTACAATACATCTCTTGTTTATTTAATCACCTAGATGCCATTTAGGGATGTTTAAATAATCCATAAGTAATATATTTTCTAAATAAAGCAAATACTTTATTTATCAGACATGGTGGTGGCCTTGGGGTAAATGTCCTGTGAGAGTGTTTAAGGGTCAGAAACAGAGCAGAAGTGGGTATTTGGTGTAAATGTGTACTCTGTCCCAAGAGACAAGGGCCCTGCCAGTGACACTCTTTACCAACGAGAGCAACTCTTCCACAGAGGTGCAAGAAGCTAGCAGCCTCACTTGATATCTCTTTCTCTCAACCTAACAGAGGAAATATTCCAATTATCTGACTGAAAAGTAAGTAAAAGAAGAAAATGGAGACAAAAGCTATTACTTTCAACCATAGAACTTCATATTTTTTAAATAAATGGTACTGAGGTGTTATAGGAGCCAGAAACTACATAATTTCTCTCACACAAGAGTGAAGGAAATAAGTCAAGTATGAACCTCTCTCCTGCTTTTTTAGTACTCTGATTCATGTCTTTTATTTATTTTTTATTTTTTTATTTTTTAAAGATTTTATTTATTTATTTGACAGAGGGAGAGAGATCACAAGTACGCAGAGAGGCAGGCAGAGAGAGAGGAGGAAGCAGGCTCCCTGCCGAGCAGAGAGCCCAATGTGGGGCTCGATCCCAGGACCCTGGGATCATGACCTGAGCTGAAGGCAGAGGCTTAACCCACTGAGCCACCCAGGCGCCCCTGATTCATGTCTTTTAAAAAAAAAAAATCTTACCCTCTGTGATGGTTAATTTTATGTATCAAATTCACTACCATAGGGTGCTCAGATTGAACATTATTTCTGGGTGTGTGTGAGGATGTTTCTGGTCGAGATTATCATTTGAAGCAGTGAATTCAATAAAGTAGATTGTCCTCCCCAAGGTGGGCGAGCATTGTCCAATCTGTTGAGAGACTAAAAAGAACAATATAGAGGAAGAAGGAATCCTTCCTTTTTGCTTCCCTGTTGAGCTGGGACATTTTACCTCAGACTGGGATTTACATCATTGGTTTCCCTAGTTTTCAGACCTTTGAACTCAAACTGAACTACATACTGATATTCCTATGTCTTCACCTTACAGACAGATACATAAATACACATACGCACATGTATTTATGTATGTATGTGTGTATGTATATATTCTTCTATTGGTTCTGTTCCCCTGAAGAACCCTGACGAATACATCCTCTATTTTATTCTTGAGCTTAACAAATAAAATAATGAGGCTAAAACATGGCCTCTGAGAAACACAATTTGTTATTAGATGTCTTATATATAAGTAGGGGATCTTTGTTGAGCACTCCCAGAATGGCTAGTCCTGATCTATATATCTGAGTTCTTAATTTAAGGGAGAACTTCCCTTAATGAGTTTTTGTTTAGATAGGATAGGTTTGTTTAGACAGTGGAAGCCAACAACCTCAGCATCTCAGACATTTAACAGAACTAAGTTCTATTTCTCATTCATACCACATGGACTGGCCAGGAACTTCTCTCTGCCCATTGTCCTCATTTAGAGATCAGCTACAGATTTGAACCCATCATATGGCAGGGACTAGGGATCTCAGTGAATCATACATGGTTCTTAATGCTGCCACCCAGAAGTCACACGTCACTTGCACTCACATTTTATTGGGCCAACCAAATATGATGGTAAAACTATTCAGGCTTGAGTAGAGAACAACAAAACCACATCGTTAAACTAGATGGTGGTTCTTTAGGTTCATGATAGGGTTACCAGGCCCTGGTTAGAAACACAGCTGCCAATATCTTGGGGTGTAATAGTTACAAGTTTAATGATCCAAGGCCAGGAACAAAAGTCAGGAAAGCATTCTAAAGAGAGAACCAAAAGTGAGACTTAGCTGGGATAGGTTCAAACTTCTGCTCTAACAAGATAGATTGAAGAGATACATAACAGGATCTCTCTAGAGTATCTAGAAGTGTATCTAGAAGATTTCTACGCTCATCTCCTCTTCCTGATATTTATTCAAATGTTAATTCCAATGGACAATGAAAGTCTGGTGTTTTATAGCCTCTGCATATTTAGGTTCACGTCCTTACTTCAAAGAACTTCAAAGTAAGTAGATTCTGACACTTTTCAAGGTATTATAAAAACAGACATTTTGGCTATATACTTTATTTCTACCTTAAATTATATATGAAAATAATTATATCTAATCATCTATTTACATTCCCATAATAAAGGTGCTGTGGCTATTGCTCTAGAGGTAGAATGATGAATATTTATTGAGAACGTTCTCTCTGTTAGATATTTGATATGCACTATGTCACTTGATTCTCCCATTAAGCCCGTGAATACATTATCACTAATTTGATATTCAGAGACTGTTTACCAAGTGCTTACCATATTCTGGGCCCTGTGCATTGCATATTTTAAATTGATTTTCTTATTTAATTCTCACAACAACCTTAGATTACTAGCTAGATAACTAGATAACTATCCAGGAAACAGAGGCACAAAAATATTAGGTAACTTTACCAAAATCTCAAAGTTAAAATACAGAGGAGTGGATATTTATATTAAGTTTGTCTGTTTGGCAAATCCTATTTCATTATATCAAGCTATGCCTTGTTTATTGAGAAAAGATTCTAAATTAAGAATAACTTTTAAAAATTTAGTTTATCCCATTACATGCTACCAATTAAAATTTAGGTGAGTTGGATTTCTAGAGTTCTATTCATGACTTACCTGCTCTCTGCTTATTTTTCTGCCAGAATTGCCACTTGAGTGTTCTGCTCTCTATCAGCAAGAATTAATTCATAACTGAAAACTCTACCATCTATAGTTTCAAACATAAATATATTTATTGCTTCCTTTATAAGAAGTCTGGAGTAGGTGATATCAGTGTGGATTTGTCAAAATCCTGGGTTGGTGTTTTGAAATTCTGTAAGATTTCTTACTGCAACTACCCAGAAATAATATATCATTTCCACTTATATTTTATTGATCCAAGCAAGGATAGTGGCAGGACAATTGCTCGAGTAGAGGCAACTAAACCACATCATTAAAAAGGTGATGGCTCACAGCTCCAACATCAAGGGGGCATGGGTAGAAAACAAAGGGGCATTAAGGAAGAGCAAGGGAAAGAAGACGGAGTGGGAAAGAGAGATCTCTTCTTGCCTTCTTCTATCAGGTAAGAAGCATCTTTCCAGAAGATGATACAGCAAGAACATGCTTTCACTTACCTCTAATTGATGATAACAAGTCCACATTGCAATCCTTGTCTACAGTGGAGGCTAACAAAGGATTCATGGCTTTTTAAAGATTTGTTGTGGTTCATATTTTTCAAAAATCTGTTGTATGTGGTGAGAAAGGGTGAAAATTCGCTGTATTTAGTGAAAAGGGGAGAGGAGTTAGGGAACCAACATTAGAAACTGACTGCCACTCACCTCTAATCTAGTATTAAGTGATTAAAAAATAGTTTATTCGTTCATCCCTAAAATTTACACAGTTTCATTACCCAGTTTCAATACTACCTTCCCTTAAAAATTCAAAAAATTGTATCATCCAATTTGCCAAAAATTTCTTCTAGTTTTAATATTTTATTTAATCCCTGCATTAAAGTGCCATTAAATTAACATTTCATTTCAGGGCAAAGAGCCTTCCAATTCTGAAACTTTCTACCTCCAAATTTCATCCCCACTCCATTCCCACCATCATATTCAAACTGGTGGTATCAAGTCCTGTCAAGTTTACACCAAAATTATATATGCAGCCTGTCCATTTCCTTCTACTCTTAGCATCCTTATTTCTGGGCACCATCATTTCTCATTTTGACCACTGCAATAGCGTCCAAGTTGATTCCCTCACTTCTGTTCTAGATACCCTCTAAGACATTCTTTGCAGAGTAAAGAAGATTTAAAAATGTAAGTTAGATTATATTGCCCCTTGCTTAAAAATCTCTTCATGATCATCCTATTGTGTAACTTTTACAGTCCTTAATATGGACCACACCCTGATAGACTGAGAACTTCTTGAGGAGAGAGACTGTATTTATCTTGCTCATATTCTACATTTAGCAAACAGAGAAGCATCTATTATTTATTCAGGTGTGTGTATTAGATGAAAGAATGAATGCTAGAATTATAAGTTACTCTTATCATAGTATACAGAAGATTTATACTAGGAATGTTTTGAGCAAGCTCTTCCTTTTTATAGAAAAGATATTCTAAAGACCCCTAACCATTTGGATAATGGGATCATACAGCCAAATGAGACTAAATAGTATTGACTGATTTCAACCACGTTAACAGTGAAATAATGTATATGAAAATATAACATATCTAACTAATAGGGTATTTTCAATTCTGTTATTTTATAGCATCTTCCTACTTTAAGTGTCAACATTTTGTCTAAAAATAGTTGGATCCACCATTTTACTGTCTTAAAATGATACTTAATATCTATTCTTTTTCCATTTGACTATGTAAAGCAAATAAGACAATTAGTCTGGCAGCAAAGAATCCTCTACTATGAAATAATATGTCTAGGGTACTGAACAATTTAACTTGACCATAAATACATTTCTACCTTTTACAAGTAATATAAAAATTTATTAGTAATGTCTTTTGTATCAGTTTCCATTTATTCACATTAGATTATTAATGCGAATCTTACCAGCAGTTAATGCATTTTTGTTGTTGTTGTTGTTCCTGGCCCTATATGATGATTTTCTTCTTTTTACATCTCTCTGTTCATCTTTTCTGCCTTACTCTGATCTATATCCCATGCTAAGCCAAAACAATTCACAGGGATGGTAATTTACCTCAGAAAGCATACACTCATTAAAGATGATCTCTTGTCTCTCCATACTTACTCCAAAGTCAGTCATTTAAAGTACAGTCTTAATTAACCTTGAACTCTACTGTTATAGTTATGCTGTTTCTGTTCATATTTGGTACCTCACAGATCCAGGCAATAGAATGCTGCCAATGGCAGTCACTAGTTACATAATGCTTATAAGCAAGCTTTCTTTCTTTCTTAAATCTGCACAGTAAAAGAGCTTTTACAGAGACAAACTTTTGTTTCTGATGTCACCCAGAAAATTCTCTCTGATATTACTCGGAAGCCCCTCATTCTACTTAATTTCACCTATCACATGATGAAATTTATACTCCATATCACACTCCAGTTCCTAGAAAAAGTAGCAATAATTAAAAACTATCTGCTTATTGTTCACTGGGCTCTTACTCTATAATTTTTACACTTTATTGTGTACTAACAAAAATGTCCTTTACAATGAAAAGTTATTAAATGTAAAATATTATATTTTTCAATGTCACTATTTCCTTTGATTCTGTATTATTCTATTTTTGTAATTATTCCACTTGTTACATATCAATGCTGATTCTTTCCACCATAGCTTTTCTTATGATTGATATATAGCAAATGGCCCTATTTAAGGTTTTTGTGTCAAGAATAACGCTTGTAAAGTGCAATAGGTAAGCTCTATTTTAATCCTTTACTTGAATTAGATCAGAAATTACTAGTTGCATTGATAATGACACCATTTTATAACATCAAAATGCACTTAGTGAAAAATACTTTGGGGGGGTGTCTGGGTGTCTCAATTGGTTGAGCGTCTGCCTCTTGGTTCAGCTCAGGTCTTGATTTCAAGGGTCATGAGATTAAGCCCCATGCAGGACTCGGTGCTCAGTGGGGAGTCTGCTTGAAGTTTCTCTCCCTCTGCCCCTCCTTTCTCAAATAAATAAATAAATCTTTACAAAGAATATATTTTTAATGTATCATATGTACTAGTGATGTAAAAACCACATTAATTAATTTAATTTTGGAGAATTTTATGTGGTATTGTTTGACAGTTGTTGCCCTGGCAGTATTTTATATTTAAATCTTAAGTCATCTGGCTCCCTATTGTCCAATAGGCAGTATTTTATATTTAAATCTTAAGTCATCTGGCTCCCTATTGTCCAATATTGTCAAATGTACGATTGACAAGTTCACCTCATTTCATGGTGCAGCTTTCCTCTGAAGCTCTCTGAAACACAGAGGTCCTGGACCTGATCAGGGAAATTGAGAGGACTATGTGTATCGAGTCTGTAACGACCAGAGAGAATTGTTATTTCTCCACTTATTGTTTAAATCACTCACAGAAAATGAAAACCTCTGGTGTCCTACTGCATGGGTTTCTCCATTTCCTATCTCTCAGGATATTTGACAAAACTTTAAAATTAAGCCTATAAGAATTTTCCTTTCAGGGGCAAAAAGAAAAGCCATCTGATTTTGTGGTTATCATTGTTTATAGTAGTAAATGTGTAACAATCCTAAAGTTCCAGTACATAATCCAATGACAAGTACTCACTCTGTGCTGCCTCAGATCCGTGGTTCTCAATATTACCCGCAGACAACACTGGGCAATATCTGGAGAGAATTTTGGTTGTCACCCTTGGGGGTGAGGGGAGAGGTACTACCGGCGTCTAGTGGGGAGAGGCCAGCGGTTCTACTGAACATCCTTCGTGCCCAGAAACGTCTCCACAACAAAGAAAAGCAGACCATAATGTAAATAATGTAAAAAGCCCTTGTTGGATTGAAGGAAATCTATCGTTTTTTAAAAGTCATCAGAATGTGAAATTTCTGTGGAAGAAGTTAATTCTAAGAATACATCTTTTCTTTTTTAGAAATATTTAAAATTCCCATTGTTGAGATCGAGATGAAAGCTGCTCGGTGACCCACTCTGACAGATAGGGAATAATTTGGTGGAGGTGACAGAGTAGGGGGTATTTGTGGTGACTTTGGTAGTGCACAAACACAAAGCACCCCTATGAGCTCCCTTTTGAAGACGGAAAAAAAACTGTCTCTCAAGCAGAGTGTATGTAGCTCATTAGTTACCTAACTGGACTCTCTGTTCTTTTTAAGAGAAACTTCCTCTGGGGTTGAGAGGGGGGGGAAGGGGGCACTCAAGGCATGGGAGGGGGTGGGCAGTTTGCAAGTCTGAGGAATACAAATCTTTGAGGTGACTAAATTAAAAACATGCTATGAAGCTATAAACTCACTACCGAAAACTGTGGCCTCAGGTCAGAGTCCCTGCAGGAGAGCGGTTTCCTCAATGCCTGCGCTTGTTAACATTTTCTGTAAGGAGCAGCCCAGGGCTAAGTCAGCTCTAAGCAGGACTCTGGAAGCCCACATCAAAAATGACAACAGGCGGGCCAGTGTGATGAGGCCTCGGTGGGAGGTTCACCCTGTGTGAGGATTCTGTCCTGGCACACCCCAGGAGAGTCGCAAGGACAAATGTAAATGTTCTGTTTCATTGAAAATCACTTTGGATTATACAAAGCCTATTCTTTTTCACTTGAAAAGCTACCCATTTTTGCATTCATATGTGCAAGAGATGATTGTCCTTGGGCCACAGAACTACCCAGTGACAATTCCTGGGCATGTTTTCTCCCCGCAGTTGAGATGGCGTGATTTCACAGCGCTCCGTCCCGGTTAGCATCGTGGATAACCCGGCATCCTTCTTCGTTTCTCCGGGGACTTCCTAGCTCTGGGAACAGAAGACAAAGAATGGCGTCATTTACCTGTGTGAAAAGAAAAATGGTTTTAAAGCAATGCCTGGTAAAAGACAATGTTCTCTTCCCGGTGTATTTTATTTATTTTTAAAAATTCCTAACACAATTCCTTGATTTCAACAGGGGGAAGGGAGGGACGATGGCTGTTTTACCTCCTCTCTGCCCCCTCTGCCCCACTCCAGGACAATCGGCACTATTTGGAGACATTTTTTGGTTATTGGGATTGGGGTTCTTACTGGCGTCTAGCAGGAAGAATCCAGGAGTGCAGTTGAATATGCTGCAATGCTCAGAACAGACTTTCCCAACAAAGAATTATCCGACCACAGTATTGACAGGACAAGACTGAGAAAGCCAGGCCTAATCCAATGTCAAGGACATAAATGGAACTCAATGCTAAATATTCCAATTACTTATGAAGGAAACTCAGTAAGACTGTTGGGAGTGAGAAGATTTTGCATCAAAATCTCTGGACCTTTTAAAGATAATCATGTAGATTTTGAGCCTGGAGTAAGTTGAAAAATATTTTCAACTCACACCTACTCAGGCACACCACTTCAAGAACACCTCTCTGTCCAAAAAAAGAAAATTAGTTTAATTATAATTAAGTTATGAGTAATGAAGTCCTAGAATATCAACCTCAATATAAAGAAATATCAGGAGTTCATAAATGAATGAGTTATCTCTTTTCACGTAACTGGATATGGCAGGTTTACCCATACTGCCAGCAATGCCACATTTAAATCCCTTTAGTCAGGTGCCTGGGTGGCTCTGTCACTTAAGTGGCTGCCTTTGGCTCAGGTCATGATCCCAGGGTCCTGGGATTGAGTCTTGCGCTGGGCTCCTTGCTCAGCAGAGACCCTGCTTCTCCCTCTCCTCTGCTGTTCCCCTTGCTTGTGATCTCTCTCTCTCTCTCTGTGTCAAATAAATAAATAAAATCTTAAAAAAATAAATATATCCCTTTATGTCATAATTATTGCATTAAAATTGAAAGTCACAAAGGCTCCAAACAGACCTAAACTATTATAATTTCAGCACACCTAGGTCAAAACTCAAAACAATAAATACTAACTTACAAATATAAGGGAATATCACATATTTGTTATTTTCTTTTTAATATCTGCCTGCATTTTCACATTGCAAGACTGAGTATAGAAAAGCCAGAGGCCTGCGATGAAAATCATTTTCGAAAATACTCATTCTAAATCATTTTGACTTCAGGCCTGTGCACTGTTTTCTTGCACCAAATTGTTGGTCTTTATCCTATAAAATATAAAACTCAGCCTCCACGGTTGGATTCATTATGAATTATGTAAATGCTCTATTGTTGCAATCACTTAGGTGGTCAGCATTGGTTACATGACACAGTGTTCAAAATATGTACTTTATGTAATTCATCATGCACTTGGCATTTTCTTGCCTTTAAGTGTTTATATTTTCTTTTATATTTGGAAGTGCTAAAATAAACGAGGCACATTTTCTGCCAAATTTAGCAAGCTCCCAACTAACAGCTTCTTATACACTGTATAAATAAAGTCTTTGTGCCAATGGGAGATGTACTTCGCAACTTTCAGATTTCTACAGGTAGAAGCACATGACTTAATGCTTGAAGTCCTCATGCCTGTCAAATCAACCTGTGCCATGTTGGGTAAAGCACATGACAGCACTTGCTATGAAATTTTGCTATTTTTAATATTGTTCTCACTAAAACCCCTTTCAAGATGCATTGTTTTATTAGATGAATTTAGGAGCAGCCTTTGAGCTATGATCATGGGCCATCTCTATTTGGAGATGGGTTAACATCATAACCATCTCCACACCAACTGCTCTTACCATCCACAAAGAAAGAAGGGCCACTCAAATTAAGTCTGATTAAATGAAAAAGACAATTACAAAACCTTTCTTTTAGATAGTACCTGGAAATGGCACTCTCAAAATGTGATTCAACATCCACATTGGACAATAATTAGTCATTAGCCATTAGCCTATGGGGATACTATCACTGGGCCTCAGTTGCCTCCCATGTAAAATGAAAGTGCTGCATGAAACTGTCAACTCATCTCATTAAGCATATCCCTTAGAAAATCTTATCCTTTTAAAATAGTTGAGTTTTTGGAAGAGCTATTTTAAATTTGATGAACTATTGCCATTCTTGATGTCATTATATGCACAGCTGAATGTCTAACAGATAATCTCAACACTTAAAGCTCTTAAAATGGTTAGTGTTTTTTAAGTTACTATTTGAAATTTTAAGGCCTCTGTTATATTTTTAAGAGATCGAGACAATATTTTATATGTACTATTATAGACATTATTTGTGTTCATTTCTAAAAGGAAAACTGCATTGATTTCTTTACTCATAAAACGTGAGCAACTTATTTCAGGCTTCCCGCAGAGCAAGGAGCCAGATTTGGACTCCCATCCCAAGATCCTGGGATCATGACCTGAGCAGAAGGCGGAAGCTTAACTGACTGAGCCACCTAGGCATCCCTTGAACAAGAATTCTTATGATTATTATGATATTATTGATTTACAATGAACTACTTGTTATTATCAAACACAACACTGCTATTTGAGAATCATTGTATGGCATTGTCATAAAGAAACAGAGAGCCGAAAATAAAAAGCCAAACAAAACCAACCAAACAAACAAACAAAAAAAGGCAGAGACTCTTAGGAGCTTTTGGTCTAGATGGGAAAAGCTCTTATTGCAGCAAATATTGAAATGTGTTTAATCACTAAGTTTCGTTGAATTTGCAGAAGGACATAAAGAAGTGAACACATGGTTTGTTGAAGTCCCTTCCCTCCATCTTATAAGTCTTTGTACCTCTCGCCACCATACATGTACCCAAGAAGAATTGTTAGCTAACTGAAATCACCTTCCTGTCAAGTGCACACCATGGCCAAATGGTGTCTGTACTTCAGGGGACCCAACCTCTACCTTCAGTGTGTGCTGCTCTCTGTTATCACCGCTCATTGGAATTCTAGGTGGCAGGCTGAGGGTTGGCCAAAGTTTCTTCTCAATCGGAACCTGAAAAATAACAGGATTGGAGGAGATTTTTTCAGCTTCTACAGCACATTTATTTTGTAGAGGGCAAAAGAAATCTCAGAGGGAATTTGGAATGAAGAAAAGACAGAGGTTAAAGCTCTAGCCAATATCAACAACCCCAAAGCTCTCACAGAGTAAGTCTGAAAAGCTTAAGGCCCGCAGAGGGGGATTGAGGTGGGGGGTGATGGTAAACTAGCCCAGGTCACATGGTCCCCCATTCACATCTGTGCACACCCTGATCTATTCCTTTCCAGTCTTTGGGTCCGAAGTCTACTCACTCTTCTATTATCAGGAAAACTCTTTGTCTTCACAAAGGAAGAGATCTCAGTCTCAGGGTCCTTTATGATTCTGGCAGTAGAGGATTTTCTTTATGTTCCTTTTCATATTGAGTATCCGTGCCCATTACAAAACAAGTAAATTCTCTTTTGCTGGCTGTTCTTTCTCTATCTTCCCCATACTTAGACCCACATGAGCCTGTGCTTAGTGAATGTTTTCCTTTTTAAATTCAGAGTCTTTTAAAAATAAGGATGTTTGGGGAAGACTTGTCATTACCTTCTGCACATGGCTAATATATTTATAATAATATGAACAAACTGCATGCAAATAGGAACTTGTGCATTTTTGCCAAAATACTTTTAGTATAAAAAACAAAAAGAATATCCATTTGTACTCTCATAATTTAAACTCCTAAAATTAGCCATTTTAAAAAATAGTCTATTTTCCAAAGATTGCACTACTCTAATGTTCATACTATTTTATGTTTAGCTGGCACTATTTAAATGTGTGAAGTAAATTATGTGGAAGAAAAGCAGATGTATTGGTGAACTGTTTTCTGACAAGCTTTTCATTTGGATGTCAAGAATTCAGGTCATTTGGGGAGCTGACAATTCTGTTACTTGGCAGCAATTTAAAAAAATATTTTTTTCCTAAGAAATTGTAGTAGCTATTTTTGGAAAGTGCCCACGTTCTTACAGAAAGCCTGTCTTTGGAACATACGTAAATTCAGTGTGACCCTTCCACTTTTCTTGATTTTTCTTTTTCTTCTTATTTTTTCTTTTTCTTATTTTTCTTTTTTCTTACTTTTTTCTTATTTTTCTTTTTCTTATTTTTTTTCTTTTTCTTCTTATTTTTCTTTTTCCTTTCATGGTAGGAGCCTAAAGCTTTTATGATCTGGTGGCTCCTCTTTATCAAAAGAAATACAGAAAGATCTTAACTTTGCAAATGTCACTAAAGTATACAACCATGTAAACACCTTGCTAGGACCCTGAAGGGGACCTGTATAGGCCAGGAGCCCTGAAACCCACTTTAGTAGTTTCTACATAATTTCATTGCTGCTTTATTCCTGGACTTATGCACAGTGGGATTTAATACTTGCCTGTTTTTCTTCCAGGTGACAGAATGCTCATGAACAGGATACTTACCTGACTCTACAAAATTACTGTGAGATAAACACAAGGATTCTGATATAAGAAACTCTCTTCCTAGGGTGCCTGGGTGGCTCAGTTAGTTAAGCCTCTGGCTTGGGCTCAGGTCATGATCCCTGCATAGGGTTGGGCTCTCTGTTCAACAGGGAGCCTGCTTCTCTCTCTCCCTCTACCGGCTGCTCTGCCTACTTGTGCACTCTCTTTCTCTCTCTGTCAAATGAATAAATTAAAAAAAAATCTTAAAAAAAAAAAAAGAAAGATACTGACTTCCTGATGTCTAGACTGTATATGACTCTTCCTATCTCCCTTTTTCCTCTCAGCACAATCCACAACTAGCCAAGTGATCTACTTATTTTGTTGCGGGCAGATATCAAAGGAGTCTAGTTGGGTGGGAAGTTTCTTTATCTTGGAGTATGCTCTCAAGTCTCAGCTGATTCAGTTCTGGATTCAACCCTGATATGTGTTTGGGAAGTATAAGTAAAAACAAAATCATCTTTGAACCCAGAAATCCTCTACACAATGTAGTAGAAACCCCCCCTCACTTTTATTAATGAATAAGCATTAAACCAGACTGTGATGTGTGTTACAAACAATCCACTAAGAGATTGTGATGACAGAAAGAAATCTCATTCCCTAATAGAGGCATACAGATATAATCCATTACATATACATTTTCAAGATTCAAGATAAAAAATAACTAGTCCTCATGTAAGAGAAATTTGAAGTCGGGGCGCCTGGGTGGCTCAGTGGGTTAAAGCCTCTGCCTTCAGCTCAGGTCATGATCTTGGTCTTGGGATGGAGCCCCGCATGGAGCTCTCTGCTCAGCAGGGAGCCTGCTCCCCCCGCCCCCCACCAGCCTTTCTGCCTACTTGTGATCTCTGTCTGTCAAATAAATAAATAAAATATTTTAAAAAAAGAGAGAGAACTTTGATAGTCACACATAGTTCATCCTAACTTCACCACAATTGAAGTCACTATCTATGGCAACTGTTTCTCTTTATTCAGAGGAGAAACAAACTCCTACTACCTTTATGATGGGAGGTAGTTTTGCAACTTGGAGCAGGATACCAATCACAGTTAGGTTACTACCCTCCACAAAAACTGAAGACAGAGATACAATCTCCCTTAATGTTTACATTTCCAAATGATGGCTCCCAGGTTTGTAGGAGGGTCCTGGGTCATAAAGTTAACAAAAGGCCCATCTACTTTTCAAAAGGATATGTATGTGCATTTTAAGGAGAAAGTACTAAAAATGACAAGATTTCTAGGGTAAATACTCTAGGAAAAACGATGGGAGAAAATTGTTTTTCTTATTTTCAGTAGGAAAGATTAAGCCTTATATATTTAATGCACATTTGCTCTTACAATGTCTGACAAAAAATATAGGTCAGTGATAGAGGATTTTGTTACAAGTGTCTCATAAATCATCTGTTGCAAAGACTTGTCCTATTGAAGCTTCCCTTGTCTAGATGATGTTTTTTTTAGAGGTTGTTTTGTTTTGTTTTGTTTTGAGAAACAGAGATTATGAGTGGGGTGGGGAACAGAAAGAGAGAGAGAGAGAATCTTAAGCAGGCCCCATGCCCAGTGTAGAGCCAAACACAGGGCTTGATGTCATCACCTGAACTGAATTCAAGAGTTGGACATCAAACCAACTGAGCCCCTTCTTAGATTTTTTTATACCAATTATTTCCAAGGATTTTTTGATATTAAAAACCAAAGTAATGTATATAATTTTTGCTATACGCAATTATCTTTTTTGACCCTGTACCATGTCTGTATCTCTGTAGTTCTATAATTCTATAATTATAAAAAAGAGGACTTAGTACACTAAGTGTCAGTATTTGGTGACAAAGGTTTGTAGTTCCTACCCCTGCTATGACATTCTCCAACTATACAATGCTGTTGGAGATGTCTTGCTGCACAGAGTTCCCTATCTACTTGAGAAAAGCATAGAATCCATTTAAAACTATTCAAAAAACTATTATAATTTGACTCTCACCTTCAGTAATATAGTGCTACTTGATTAAAACACGTGTCACCCTTTTCTTAAGTTATATATTTTTAAGCTTTTTATAACATTTCATAATATTGATCATCATTTCATCTTTGAAACTTTGTTGTTAGAATAGAGAGGAACACTGGAAATAATCAGACCATGTTTCTTGTGTTAGAGATGAGGAAAAAATGGCCACAGAAGATGAAGAGTCTTGTCCAAGTTCACATACTTAGAAAGTATCTAGACACAACTTTCGCAACTCTAGTCTCTTCTTAATCTCCTCCAGAAGATGCTTTTTACTTGGCAAGAAATAAGTGTCAGTAAAGTTTCTTTCTTTCACCTTTGCTTATCTATTACCTCATTCTACCAAAAGGCTTCTATGATCAACCCTATGTCACTACAAAAGACCATAGATATAAGAATAAGACAGCTTGGATTTAAATCTTTGTTCTGTTATTTCTATTAACTTGTAAATGTGTCACACTGACTTGAACAAGTTTAGGGCCACTTAAAGGATTTGTAAATGCAAATTCTGTCAGTGATGAAGGAGACAATATAAATGAATTAAGTTGGTGTATAAGACAATATTAGATACTGAAAATCAATATCTAAGTTTCCATTTCAAGAAAACAGAAATGGATTGGCAAGTTAAATTGAAGTAAAGTACAAGAAAGGAAAAATAATATATACATAAAAGCAAAAACCAGGGCAGCTAAATACAAAATAATTGTATGCGAGAAAATAAACAGAACACCCAAAACTGGTTCTTTAAAAAGATTAGTATATATTTAGAAAAACTAATCAAGAAAAAAGGCAAAGAAGATAAAATATTAACACTGATAATTTATAAGAGTATCACTACAGATCTTACAAATTTTAAACTTTTTTTCCAGTTCCACTGAAATACAGTTTAACATATAACACATTAGTTTGAAGTGTACAACCTAATGATTTGATGTATGTATATGTTGTGAAATAATTACCACAGTAAGTTTAGTTAACATACATCACCTCACATAGTTAGAATTTTGTTTTTTTGTGATGACAACTGTTAAGATCTATTTTGGTAACAACTTTAAAATATACAATACTGTGCTGTTACCTATAGTCACCATTCTGGACATTATATCTCCAGAACTTACTACCTTATAACGGGAAGTTTGTACCTTTTGATCACCTTACCCATTTCACCCACCATCACACCCATTCTTCACCATCCTATGTCATAACCACCAATATCTTTTCTGTATCTGTGAATTCAAAGGTTTGTGTGTGTTTGTGTGTGTGTGTGTGTGTCCATGCACATGTGTTTAGAGTTTACATACAAATGAGATCATTTGGTATTGTTCTCTTCTTTCTGGCTTGTTTCACTTAGCATAATGACCTCAAAGTTCATCCATGTTGTTGCAAATGGCTAGATTTCTTTCTTTTTCATAGCTGAGTATGTACGTACATTTTGTATGTATGTGTGTGTATACAGACACACTCAAACACACACACACACACACAAACATACCACATTTTTTTTTAATCCATTCATCCACTGATGGACACTTAGGTTGTTTCCATGTCTTGGTTATTGTAAATAATGCTGTCATAAACATGAGTTTGCAAACATCTCTTAGAAACAGTGAGGTTGTTTCTTTCAGATATGTATCCAAATGTAGAATTGCTGGATTATATAGTAGCTCTATTTTTAATTTCTTGAGGAAACTTCATACTGTTTTTCTTTCTCTTTTTCTTTTTTTAGTAATTTTTTGTTTTTTATAAACATATACTTTTATCCCCAGGGGTACAGGTCTGTGAATCACCAGGTTTACACACTTCACAGCACTCACCAAAGCACATACCCTCCCCAATGTCCATAATCCCACCCCCATCTCCCAAACCCCCTCCCCCCAGCAACCCTCAGTTTGTTTTGTGAGATTAAGAGTCACTTATGGTTTGTCTCTCTCCCAATTCCTTCTTGTTTCATTGATTCTTCTCCTACCCACTTAAGCCCGCATGTTGCATCACCACTTCCTCATATCAGGGAGATCGTATGATAGTTGTCTTTCTCTGCTTGACTTATTTCGCTAAGCATGATACGCTCTAGTTCCATCCATGTTGTCGCAAATGGCAAGATTTCATTTCTATTGATGGCTGTATAGTATTCCATTGTGTATATATACCACATCTTCGTGATCCATTCATCTGTTGATGGACATCTAGGTTCTTTCCATAGTTTGGCTATTGTGGACATTGCTGCTATAAACATTCGGGTGCACGTGCCCCTTTGGATCACTACATTTGTTTCTTTAGGGTAAATACCCATTAGTGCAATTGCTAGGTCATAGGGCAGTTCTATTTTCAACATTTTGAGGAACCTCCATGCTGTTTTCCAGAGTGGCTGCACCAGCTTGCATTCCCACCAACAGTGTAGGAGGGTTCCTCTTTCTCCGCATCCTCGCCAGCATCTGTCATTTCCTGACTTTTTTATTTTAGCCATTCTGACTGGTGTGAGGTGATATCGCATTGTGGTTTTGATTTGTATTTCCCTGAAGCCGAGTGATATGGAGCACTTTTTCATGTGTCTGTTGGTCATCTGGATGTCTTCTTTGCAGAAATGTCTGTTCATGTCCTCTGCCCATTTCTTGATTGGATTATTTGTTCTTTGGGTGTTGAGTTTGCTAAGTTCTTTATAGATTCTGGACACTAGTCCTTTATCTGATATGTCGTTTGCAAATATCTTCTCCCATTCTGTCAGTTGTCTTTTGATTTTGTTAACTGTTTCCTTTGCTGTGCAAAAACTTTTGATCTTGATGAAATCCCAATAGTTCATTTTTGCCCTTGCTTCCCTTTCCTTTGGCGTTGTTCCTAGGAAGATGTTGCTGCGGCTGAGGTCGAAGAGGTTGCTGCCTGTGTTCTCCTCAAGGATTTTGATGGATTCTTTTCGCACATTGAGGTCCTTCATCCATTTTGAGTCTATTTTTGTGTGTGGTGTAAGGAAATGGTCCAATTTCATTTTTCTGCATGTGGATGTCCAATTTTCCCAGCACCACTTATTGAAGAGGCTGTCTTTTTTCCATTGGACATTCTTTCCTGCTTTGTCGAAGATTAGTTGACTGTAGAGTTGAGGGTCTATTTCTGGGCTCTCTATTCTGTTCCATTGATCTATGTGTCTGTTTTTGTGCCAGTACCATGCTGTCTTGATGATGACAGCTTTGTAATAGAGCTTGAAGTCCAGAATTGTGATGCCACCAACGTTGGCTTTCTTTTTCAATATCCCTTTGGCTATTCGAGGTCTTTTCTGGTTCCATATAAATTTTAGAATTATTTGTTCCATTTCTTTGAAAAAGATGGGTGGTACTTTGATAGGAATTGCATTAAATGTGTAGATTGCTTTAGGTAGCATAGACATTTTCACAATATTTATTCTTCCAATCCAGGAGCATGGAGCATTTTTCCATTTCTTTGTGTCTTCCCCAATTTCTTTCATGAGTACTTTATAGTTTTCTGAGTATAGATTCTGTGCCTCCTTGGTTAGGTTTATTCCTAGGTATCTTATGGTTTTGGGTGCAATTGTAAATGGGATTGACTCCTTAATTTCTCTTTCTTCTGTCTTGCTGTTGGTGTAGAGAAATGCAACTGATTTCTGTGCATTGATTTTATATCCTGACACTTTACTGAATTCCTGTATAAGTTCTAGCAGTTTTGGAGTGGTGTCTTTTGGGTTTTCCACATATAGTATCATATTATCTGCGAAGAGTGATAATTTGACTTCTTCTTTGCCGATTTGGATGCCTTTAATTTCCTTTTATTGTCTGATTGCTGAGGCTAGGACCTCTAGTACTATGTTGAATAGCAGTGGTGATACTGGACATCCCTGCCATGTTCCTGACCTTAGCAGAAAAGCTTTCAGTTTTTCTCCATTGAGAATGATATTTGCGGTGGGTTTTTCATAGATGGCTTTGAAGATATTGAGGTATGTACTCTCTATCCCTACACTTTGAAGAGTTTTGATCAGGAAGGGATGCTGTACTTTGTCAAATGCTTTTTCAGCATCTATTGAGAGTATCATATGGTTCTTGTTCTTTCTTTTATTGATGTGTTGTATCACATTGACTGAATTGCGGATGTTGAACCAACCTTGCAGCCCTGGAATAAATCCCACTTGGTCGTGGTGAATAATCCTTTTAATGTACTGTTGAATCCTATTGGCTAGTATTTTGTTGAGTATTTTCACATCTGTGTTCATCAAGGATATTGGTCTATAGCTCTCTTTTTTGATGGGATCCTTGTCTGGTTTTGGGATCAAGGTGATGCTGGCCTCATAAAATGAGTTTGGAAGTTTTCCTTCCATTTCTATTTTTTGGAACAGTTTCAGGAGAATAGGAATTAGTTCTTCTTTAAATGTTTGGTAGAATTCCCCCAGGAAGCCGTCTGGCCCTGGGCTTTTGTTTGTTTGGAGATTTTTAATGACTGTTTCAATCTCCTTACTGGTTATGGATCTGTTCAGGCTTTCTATTTCTTCCTGGTTCAGTTGTGGTAGTTTATATGTTTCTAGGAATGCATCCATTTCTTCCAGATTATCAAATTTATTGGCGTAGTGTTGCTCATAGTATGTTCCTATAATAGTTTGTATTTCTTTGGTGTCAGTTGTGATCTCTCCTCTTTCATTCATGATTTTATTTATTTGGGTCCTTTCTCTTTTCTTTTTGATAAGTCAGGCCAGGGGTTTATCAATTTTATTAATTCTTTCAAAGAACCAGCTCCTAGTTTCGTTGATTTGTTCTATTGTTTTTTTGGTTTCTATTTCATTGATTTCTGCTCTGATCTTTATGATTTCTCTTCTCCTGCTGGGCTTAGGGTTTCTTTCTTGTTCTTTCTCCAGCTCCTTTAGGTGTAGGGTTAGGTTGTGTACCTGAGACCTTTCTTGTTTCTTGAGAAAGGCTTGTACCGCTATATATTTTCCTCTCAGACTGCCTTTGTTGTGTCCCACAGATTTTGAACTGTTGTATTTTCATTATCATTTGTTTCCATGATTTTTTTCAATTCTTTTTTAATTTCCCAGTTGACCCATTCATTCTTTAGAAGGATGCTGTTTAGTCTCCATGTGTTTGGGTTCTTTCCAAACTTCCTTTTGTGGTTGAGTTCTGGCTTTACAGCATTGTGGTCTGAAAATATGCAGGGAATGATCCCAATCTTTTGATACCTGTTGAGTCCTGATTTAGGACCGAGGATGTGATCTATTCTGGAGAATGTTCCATGTGCACTAGAGAAGAATGTGTATTCTGTTGCTTTGGGATGAAATGTTCTGAATATATCTGTGATGTCCATCTGGTCCAGTGTATCGTTTAAGGCCTTTATTTCCTTGCTGATCTTTTGCTTGGATGATCTGTCCATTTCAGTGAGGGGAGTGTTAAAGTCCCCTACTATTATTGTATTATTGTTGATGTGTTTCTTTGATTTTGTTATTAATTGGTTATATAGTTGGCTGCTCCCACGTTGGGGGCATAGATCTTTAAAATTGTTAAATCTTCTTGTTGGACAGACCCTTTGAGTATGATATAGTGTCCTTCCTCATCTCTTATTATAGTCTTTGGCTTAAAATCTAATTGATCTGATATAAGGATTGCCACTCCTGCTTTCTTCTGATGTCCATTAGCATGGTAAATTCTTTTCCACCCCCTCATTTTAAATCTGGAGGTGTCTTCGGGCTTAAAATGAGTTTCTTGGAGGCAACATATAGATGGGTTTTGCTTTTTTATCCATTCTGATACCCTGTGTCTTTTGACAGGGGCATTTAGCCCATTAACATTCAGGGTAACTATTGAGAGATATGAATTTAGTGCCATTGTATTGCCTGTAAGGTGACTGTTACTGTATATGGTCTCTGTTCCTTTCTGATCTACCACTTGTAGGCTCTCTCTTTGCTTAGAGGACCCCTTTCAAGATTTCCTGTAGAGCTGGTTTGGTATTTGCAAATTCTTTCAGTTTTTGTTTGTCCTGGAAGCTTTTAATCTCTCCTTCTATTTTCAATGATAGCGTAGCTGGATATAGTATTCTTGGCTGCATGTTTTTCTCGTTTAGTGCTCTGAAAATATCATGCCATCTCTTTCTGGCCTGCCAGGTCTCTGTGGATAAGTCAGCTGCCAATCTAATATTTTTACCATTGTATGTTACAGACTTCTTTTCCCGGGCTGCTTTCAGGATTTTCTCTTTGTCATTGAGACTTGTAAATTTTACTATTAGGTGATGGGGTGTGGGCCTATTCTTATTGATTTTGAGGGGCGTTCTCTGAACCTCCTGAATTTTGATGCTCGTTCCCTTTGCCATATTGGGGAAATTCTCCCCAATAATTCTCTCCAGTATACCTTCTGCTGCCCTCTCTCTTTCTTCTTCTTCTGGAATCCCAATTATTCTAATGTTGTTTCGTCTTATGGTGTCACTTATCTCTCGAATTCTCCCCTCGTGGTCCAGTAGCTGTTTGTCCCTCTTTTGCTCAGCTTCTTTATTCTCTGTCATTTGGTCTTCTATATCACTAATTCTTTCTTCTGCCTCATTTATCCTAGCAGTGAGAGCCTCCATTTTTGATTGCACCTCATTAATAGCTTTTTTGATTTCAACTTGGTTAGATTTTAGTTCTTTTATTTCTCCAGAAAGGGCTTTTATATCTCTCGAGAGGGTTTCTCTAATATCTTCCATGCCCTTTTCGAGCCCGGCTAGAACCTTGAGAATTGTCATTCTGAACTCTAGATCTGACATATTACCAATTTCTGTATTGATTAGGTCCCTAGCCTTCGGTACTGCCTCTTGTTCTTTTTTTGTGTGTTGAATTTTTCCGTCTTGTCATTTTGTCCAGATAAGAGTATATGAAGGAGCAAGTAAAATACTAAAAGGGTGGCAACAACCCCAGGAAAATATGCTTTAACCAAATTAGAAGAGATCCCAAATCGTGAGGGGGGAGAAAGGGGATAAAAAGAGGTCCAAAAAGGAAGAAAGAAAAAAAAAAAAAAGAAAAAAGAAAAGAAAAGAATTAAAAAAAAGAAAACAAGTAAGAAAAATATAAAAAAGAAAAAAATATATATATTAGATAAACTAGTTAAAAAACGTTAGAAAAGAAAAGAATAAAAGTTAAAAAAAAATTTAACCAGAAGGCGAGAAAAAAAAACAAAAAATGAAAAAGAAAAATATTAAATTAACTGCAAGACTAATAAAAATCACAGGGAAAAATCCCTGAGTTCCGTGCTTTGCTTTCTCCTCCTCTGGAATTCTGCTGCTCTCCTTCGTATTGAAACCGCACTCCTTGGTAGGTGACCTTGGTCTCGGCTGGATTTCTTGTTGTTCTTCTGGGGGAGGGGCCTGTTGTAGTGATTCTCAAGTGTCTTTGCCCCAGGCGGAATTGCACCGCCCTTATCAGGGGCAGGGGTAAGTAATCCGCTCGGGTTTGCTTTCAGGAGCTTTTGTTCCCTGAGCGCTTTCCGTAGAGTTCCGGAGGACGGGAATACAAATGGCGGCCTCCTGGTTCCGGCCCGGAGGAGCTGAGAGCCCAGGGCCCCACTCCTCAGTGCGCCTTCAGAGAACAGTGCCGTCTACCTGACCTCCGGCCGCGCTCCAAGCTCACCCAGCCTGCGACCGGTTCAAGGTAACACCGAGCTGTGAGCTTACTGTCGGCTCTGTCTCTGTAGCCGGCTTTCCTGTTCCAATACCCGCAAGCTCTGTGACACTCAGACACCCCCGATCCTTCTGTGACCCTGCGGGACCTGAGGCCACACTGACCCCGCGTGGGCTTCACCCCGGTTTAGCCTCTGGAGCGATGTCCGTCAGCGGAACAGACTTTTAAAAGTTTCGATTTTGTGCGCCGTTGCTCCGCCGCTTTTCGGGAGCCGGCCCCTCCCCCCCGGGGTCTATCTTCCCGTCGCTTTGGATTCACCTCTCCGCCGGTCCTACCTTTCAGAAAGTGGTTGTTTTTCTGTTTCCAGAATTGCTGTTCTTCTTCTCTTTGATCTGCTGATGGATTTTCAGGTATTTGCAATCTTTAGATAAGCTATCTAGCTGATCTCCAGCTAGCTGATGTAGTCTCAGCCTGCTACTTCTCCGCCATCTTGACTCCTGTCTCATACTGTTTTTCATAGTGGTTGCACCAAATAGATCTTAGGAACTTTCAAAAGATAGTAAAAGAGGGGCAGCTGGGTAGCTCAGTGAGTTAAGCATCTCCCTTCAGCTCAGGTCATGATCTCAGGGTCCTGGGATTGAGCCCCGTGTCGGGCTCTCTGCTCAGCGGGGAGCTTACTTCTCCATCTCTCTTTCTGCCTGACTCTGCCTAGTTGTGATCTCTGTCTGGCAAATAGGTTTAAAAAAAAAAAGATAGTAAAAGAATATTAAGTGCAATTTTGTATGAAGGTTGTCATAATGTCATAAAGTTGTCAATTTATATTAAATAAACAAATTTCTTGAAAAACATAATTTATCAAAACTTCCTCTGCAATAATTAGAAGATCTGAAAGTTTTATTTTTAAATTTTATTTTTCTAATTGACAGAGAGATCACAAGCAGGCAGAGAGGCAGGCAGAGAGAGAGGGGGGATGCAGGCTCTCTGCTGAGCAGAGAACCCGATGAGGGGCTTGATCCTAGGACCCTGGGATCACGACCTGAGCCAAAGGCAGAGGCTTAATCCACTGAGTCACTCAGGCGGCCCGAAAGTTTTTTTTTAAATAACAAGTTTATTCCATTATTAAAATCTTTGCTCTCTGCTCCCTCAAATTCCTCTAGCCAAAGAAGTTCTCGTAAGTGGCACCAATCTTACACAGAAACTCTTCAAGGAAACAGAAGAAAGAAAACAATTCCCATTTTATTTTAAGAGAAATGCAAAATCTTGCTATCAAAGGCTTACTCTGGCATTACAAGAAAGGAAAAATGAAAAAGAATGTAAAAATATTAAAGAAAATATTAGCACACAAGCATAAAGAAATATAAAGAGGGAAATGTATATTATAATTATATACACTTTAGTCCAAGAATGCAAGGGAAGTTTAGCATTCAAAAAACAATCAATATATTCTACCACATAATTAATAGAGACAAAGAGAGAGGGATCCCATAATCATCTCCTTAGATGCAGGAAAAATAAACACACTGTGACACAAAAAACTCAGTCAACTATGAAGAGAGAAGCACTTCCTTAATTTAAATATAGAACTTCTATAAAAAAACTACAGCAGATACCATAGTTAATTGTACATTAATGAAAGACTTTCTCCTGAGTTTGGAGCTAAGAAACTTTTGCCCAGTATTATCAACAAGGTACTGGAGATCCAACCTAGTACAAAAGACAAGAAAAGGAATACAAGTTAAATGAACTCACGAATTGCTAAAATTCACAAGTGAATTTAACAACATGGAACTATAATTGCTTAATATGAGGTCATTATAGAAAAACCAATTACATTTCTACATATCAGAAGCAAACAAATAGAAAATGAAAGTAAAAACACAATGTAATTTACAATAGTATCAAATAACATTAAATCTCTAAGAAAGTAATAATAAAAATGTGCAAGACATCTACAATTAAAACACAGAACATTCCTGAGAAAAATTAAGCAATATCTAAATAAATGGAGGTATATACCGTACTATTCATGATTTGGAAGACAGATAATGTAAAGATCTAAATTATCACAAAATTGATTTATGCGATATAATGTAAGTCAAAATCCCACAATATATTTTGAGAAAATTGCCAAACTATTTCTAAAATTTATGTGGAAATACAAATGACCAAAATTAGTCAAGGCAGGGGTGGCTGGGTGGCTCAGCTGGTAACTGCCTTCTGCTCAAGTCATGATCCCAGGGTCCTGGGACTGAGTCCTGCATTGGGACTCCCCACCCAGCTGGAAGCCTGCTTCTCCCTCTCCCTGTCACTGCCTTTGCTGTACTTTCTCTGTTGAATAAATAAACAAAATCTTAAAAGAATTAATCAAGGCAATCTTATAGATCAACAGTGAAAGGCTTATATTTTCATATATCAATTTTTTCAATAAAGTTACAGTATTGAAGACACTGTAGTATAGAGAATATACAAATAGTCAATAGACTTATGAAAAATACTCAGTTTTATTCTTTATCAACAGAATGCAGATTAAAAGAGTGAATGATATTATTATACTCCTGTTGGAATAACTAAAAGGGAAAGGTAGGGAAAGAAAAAAAAATAGAAAAGGAAGACAGCTCAAAGTATTGGTGAGAACTGGGAGCAGTTGCAATCCTCACACACTTCTGATGGGAATGTAAATTGGTACAATCACTTTGGAAATAGTTTTGACACCATCTAACAAAGCTGAATACATGCATAACATATGACCCAGAAATTCTAGTTTGAGATTAATTCTTACAAGAAATTGCGTGTATGTTCACCAAAAGATAGGCACCAGGATATTACAGCAGCATTATTTGCAATAGCCAGTAACCGGAAAAGAGCCAGATGTCTATCAATAATTGAATGGAGAGACACAACTGATAAACTCTTGAATGAACAAGGTACAAAGATAGTGCAACAGGAACGAATCTCAAAAATACAATGATGAGGGGCACCTGGGTGGCTCAGTGGGTTAAAGCCTCTGCCTTTGGCTTTGGTCATGATCCCAGGGTCCTGGGATCGAGCCCCTCAGTGGGCTCTCTGCTCAGCAGGGAGCCTGCTTCCTCCTCTCTCTCTCTCTGCCTGCCTCTCTGCCTACTTGTGATCTCTGTCTGTCAAATAAATAAATAAAATCTTAAAAAAAAATACATGATGAGTGATAGAAGCCACACACACACACCCCAAATGGCATATTATTTATGTAAAATTTAAAAGCAAGAAAAGTAATCTATTGTGCTAGAGTTAAGACAGTGACCTTTGGGTGGAGACCCAAGTTTGGAGGGGGGGATTACTAGGAAGAAAAGCAAGGGGGGATTGGAAATGTTGCTAATGATCTATTTATTTTTTCTTGGTTTTCTAAAAATTAATTTTGCACTAACTTTCCAAAAATTCATCAAGCTGTGATTTTTGTGTGTATTTTTCTAAAAAATATATTGGTGGGCAGCTGGATGCTTTAGTTACAGCAGGTATCAGTCACTCAGCTTTAACATATGATTCTTATGCAAAAATTAGACTCCAGTGAAGTACAGTTTTCTAGGTTTCCAAGAAAAAATTAAAATGTGAATTTTAAGTAAATCCTCCTTTTCTTTTAATTCCAATATAGTTAATGTAATTAAATATTTTTAAATGTAAGCAACCAATTCAGATCAAAACAACCACAAAACTAGCAATGTGGGTCAAAAGATAATAATAACAGCCACAAGTTTATAGTGTTTGCTTTGAGATCCATCTCTCAGTTTTGTAACAGGGATAATACCACACTACACAATAGTGATTTCAACATTTAAACGAAAAATTGTGTAGAGGGGTTTATCAAAATGTCTGGTGTATAACAAGTGATTGATACATGGTGGCTATAGACATGTTGCTGTTTGAAACCATAACGTGTCTCTTAAAATTTATCTTAATGATCCTTTATTTTGGTGGACCTTTTACTGAAATCCCACACCTTTACTGTAGTAGCATTGCATCAACCACAGAGTAGATATTCAATACAAATTTGTGGCTTAAATATATGTGAATTGATTGATTAATAATGATGTATATTTATATAATTGAGGGTTTCAGCGTAGTTGGCATTATTTCTATAGCTTATGTCATATCATGGAATGTTGTAATAATATTAGGATTCTGGAGATCATTGGAAATTTAAAGGCTGATTATAGACGGTTTAGACTAGTTATAGACAATTTTCAGGTAGCTGGAGTTAAATAGGTGTATCATTAAAACACATGTAAAAGTGTTTCCTACTCTATCCTAGGCAGGTGGTAAGAATTGGTTCACAATATCCCCTTTTGCCATTTGTGAGCTCCGTCTTGCATTCTTCATACTCTTTTCAAATGGTTCTGAGCATGGGGCAGGAAAGGCATGTACCACCACTGCCATTGACTCATTCATTTACACCACCCCTCCCACCATCGTTGGTCTTGGTTATTTTCAGCTCTTCACTCCAGTCCCTGCTGAAAGTTCTGATGCTGCCAGTACCTGTCGCTGCTGCTGAAATCCACAGACATACACATCAGGGCAGCCAACGTACACCACTGAGGGTGTCCATATCTATGTCAAGGGCCAATGAGTCTTATCACAGTAGAAGCTATCAGCACCATATCCTATTGCTGTAGAAGCAGCCAGGAGCATTCTCTGACACCTAGTACCATAGCACGTTTAGATTTCAGTTGCATGTTTGCTGTAATCCTCTTTCCAATAAAGGAAACCAAGGGAGTTGAACCGGTGCTAGATCTTAGCAAGCAACATCCAATATTATGCAGGGAAGAGGGAATGGCTGGAGGGAGATGTCATTTAAAAAAAAAAAAACAAAACAAAGAGACAAAGAGGGATGGAAAAAGCCTTTAGCCACAGGGAGGGAAAAAAAAATGGTTTCAAAAGAGAATCGAAGTCATATTCTAACGTTAGGATTTCAACCAGTTTACCTACTGTCCCTGACACAAACAACCAAGAGAGGGGATCCTTGAGTTAGGGGCTTAGAACTCAGTTGCCTTGAACTGATATAGAAGAGACCTGCCAGCATCTGATTTACCCACTGGGGCTGGACGCAGCTCCAGAACCTGGTTGTGCTGAATTGTCCTTGTGCACCATGTTGCTCTACTCAGGGGAAATTGCCCCTTCCACTTTAACAGTGTTTTCCAGATTTGAATATTGGCACAGAAGAACTTGAGAAACCCACAAGTCCAAAGCATCCATCTTGTCAATTACAAAGTTGACAGTCACTCAGAGAAGTTAACTAATTTGTAGAAATCATTCAGCTAATTATAGCAGAAATAGAACTAGATTCAAGATCTTTGATTTTCAATGGTGGACTCCACCACTCTGTCACTGTGACAGAATTTTTCTGATCCTTTCTTGAGAATGGGTTTACTCAGAAGAATGAATGGAACAAACTAGAAAGAAAGGCACTAGGAATGGTGTCATTTCACTGTATCTTGCTTGAACTACCCTGCATATATTTCCATGAGCAACACTGCCCACATTCTAATCCACTGAGGAAGAAAGTAGAGAAAGTGATCTCTCTCCTTTTCAAGCAAAAACCAGTATTTGTTTGTTGCACGTTGCTAACTTTTTAGATATGTAAGTGTATTACTTTCTAAGTGGGGTCCAAGGGTAGCCACAGTGAGTATCTAATAAATATGACAGCAGATGTTAAAATTTAAGAATAAATTCCTTCACATCAATTAACATGATGAAAGAAAGTATTGGGGCACCTGGGTGGCTCAGTAGGTTAGAGCCTCTGCCTTTCGCTCAGGTCATGATCTCAGGGTCCTGGGATCGAGCCCCAAGTCTTCCCCCTCTCTCTCTGCCTGTCTCTCTGCCTGCTTGTGATCTCTGTCTGTCAAATAAATAAAGAAAATCTTAAAAAAAAAAGAAAGTATCAACTAGGCAATTGTGTGATTTTGAATTTATTCAATTTCATATTTAGGTACACCTCTATGAAAGCAATCCATGTGTCATTCATTTGTAAGATATGCCTTGAGGTGGGAGTGGAAGACAAATGTCAGCTCTCTGGTTAAGCTTAGGCTAGCTTCGCTAATGATACTTTACATGAGCAGAAAGAGATTTTCCCCTGAACATGTAAGAGTCAGCTTGACGTAACTTCTCTTATGATTAAGCCTGCCTCCAGTATCTGAATAATTCTTTCCTTAGATAAGGAGGAAAATACAGTGTTAAGGAAGTTATTTATTTAGAATGTCAAATTCTTTGAAATAAAAACCACACTGTTACATGCCATCCTGAGTGAAAAAGGGAAAGAAATGGGAGCATACGCACAACCTTAAAAAGAGCTTAATGTCATTGTGTTTTTCTTGAGGAAGTCAACATCATGCATGCGCGTGGTGCATAGAATACGTTGTTGGCCAATAAGTTCATGCATGTTTCAAATAGGACCGCATTAAAGTCAATGTGTTCTCGATGTGCCATAAACTCTTTTAAAAGTTGTGTGTTTTAAAATGATATAACTCTCATTATCAAAAAAATGAATGAGACTAAAATGTACAAAAATGAGAATACAGGCCCTCAACAATCTGACGTTCAGAGATCATCAGTGTTTCCCTCTTGGGATATGGACCTCTGGACATCTCTCCACGCACACGTTTGTGTTCACACACACACACACACACACACATTCTCTCTCTCTCTTATATGAATACAATCTTACAAAATACGCTCTGCAGAACCTACTTTCCCCAACCATGAATAAACTTGCCCATTTCACAGGAAGATGGATAAAGTCTCCATGAATGTGTGTTTGCAAGTGTCCTCTTTCTTTGTTTTTAAAGATTTTGACACAGATCACAAGAAGGCAGAGAGGCAGGCAGAGAGAGAGAGAGAGAGAGAGCGAGAGCGGAGGAAGCAGGCTCCCTGCTGAGCAGAGAGCCCCATGCGGGGCTCAATCCCAGGACCCTGAGATCTGAAGGCAGAGGCTTTAACCCACTGAGCCACCCAGGCGTCCCAGAAAGTGTACTCTTTCTTAACGGAGCTTCAGCACACAGGAGCCCAGTGAGTACTACTGCATTATGCAACACTGATAATATTTCAGAGGGTGAATATCAAATAGTTTTGATAAGATACCATTAGCTGAAAGCCCCACCTGTGAGCTAAATTTGCATGTTTCTTACACTTACTCTTTTTTAGGATTTGTATTATGAAAATTTAAGCAAAAAGAAAAGAATTCTACAGTGACCATCCACACACCTGTACTTCGATTCACCAATTGCTCACAGGTTGCTGTGTTTTCTTTGCGTACCAATGAAACTCTCAGTTTAATCTCTTTGATTTTTTTTCTGAAGCATTATAAAACAACATGACACTTTGCTCTTAAAGACTTCAGCCCGAGAAAACAAAAAATTATCAACATTCTCTTACATTTACATTCATATTATCATACTATTACGTGTAGAACAGTCAGATTATTTTATAATGTCATGATGAACTTTCGTCAAGCGAAAATTGGGGGATGTGAATTTTGCACAAAGTTTACTTTGCACTTTATTTTTTATACACATAGAGAATCCACAGGGTGTCAACATTGATTAACTATAAAAGAGCTGTTTATATCCTTTGACATGGAAGCATTACGTTTGCGTAATTAGCCCCCTCTTGTATTCAGAAAACCTAGATTCACTTACATCCCTTTAAAACTATTACCACAGGACATCAGGCAGCGGGTCGCCATCTTCAAACACAGTACAACGTGCACCTGGTTCTTATAAAGCTAAGAAACAAAGATTAAAGCAATAGACAGCAAATACGAGCTGGCTTCCAGGGATTTTATTCACCTGAATCCTTTGGGATCATAAGGATAAATGTGATAGAAGGGAGTTCCTTCAGCAGTCCTGAATCAACTCACGAGGATCAAAGTATGTATTTTTCTTCATAATACACTTGAGGAGATAGAGTCACTTTTCGTCATTGATATGATCTTCTTCTCCCCCACACTTTTTCTCTTATCCGTCTTTCGTTTAGCATTGCAGTGACGATCCACAACGTGGTAACAAGGAAAGAGGTCTTTCCTTATTGATAGATTTCTAGGCATCGAAGCCATTTGCCACTCATCCTAGGTGTTCTCCAATCATGCATTATTTAAATGAAGGCAGCTACCTCGAGTTAGGATGGATTTATTAGCGGGGGGCAGGGACTGCAGGAGCCTTATAGGGGTGTGATGGGAGGGAAGCGGGTCTCTCCTGTTGAAGAGGGGCTGCTTGGAACAGCTGTATGAATGCTCATCTGCCATCCTGAGAAAGGACGATGGCTTGTGCAGCTCTCCTCTATGGCGACATGGGGACTCTTAACCAGGGCATTGAACTCAGCTCTGCTAGCCGTGAGATTGGAGCTCTGCCTCACCCTTGAGCAAACCTATGCTGTGAAACTCCGATGACTGCTTTCTGCCCCACAACCCGTCCTCCACTCAGCCATTGGAAAGAAGTTCCACGGGAGGGCAGGGCAAAGACAACAGCTCCCGAGCACGTCCAATGCAGAGGAGTTGTATGAGGCAATTGCTGCAGACGAAACTGCGAGCAGGTATGGTTAAAAAGGGAACCACTGACTTCCTGTGAGCACGCGTTCCAGTCTGCAAAGTTGAGGCTGTTTAGTTCATCACAAAGGAAGTGCTCTCAGCACCCCGGAGGTGCTGTTCCCAGGGGCTTTGAGTTGTGGGTGGAGGAAGGCATGCTGAGATGAAAGGCCACCTTCCCATTGTTAAGGTCACCATGCCTCTGGTTGGGTTTGTCCCTGACTTACGGCCGCAAGTCATGGATGTGTGGCCCTCAGAGTCTTGCTTACAAGGTTCACAGCACACACTCTGCAGCTGCACCACCCAGCTAGGAGGAGTGAAACCAGTGGAGCCTTGTAGGCTGAGCTCATTTCCGCCCACATCAGAAACAACAGAGGAGTTTGTGGAGAGCTACACTTGAGCCCTCCATTAGCTGTTTTACATCTTTTAGACCAAGATGCCACTTCCTACACCCTGTCTAAGCGGGGAACCATGTGGACACAAAGTCGTAGGAGGACCTAGCCCTAAATGTGCTAAGGCATTGAGAAGGCTTTCCTTATTCACACTTGCTTTCCAGCGACACTCTTCACAAATAAACTCCACTCCCTTCTCCCTCCTGGGATTTTATGACACTAGACACATTTTGAGGGCATGGAGAAAAGAAGAGGAGAGGAGAAGAGGGGAAGCCAGAAGAGGAGGGAAAGACAGGGGGAGAGATAGGAGAGAATGTGCCAACCAAAGGTTTAGGGGTGACTGGGTGGTTCAGTAGGTTGAGCGTCTTACTCTTGGTTTCAACTCAGGTCATGATCTCCTGGGTCCTGAGATCAAGTCCTTTCTGGGGCTCTGAGCTCAGCAGGGAGTCTGCTTGCAGATTCTCTCCCTCTGCTGCTCCCTTTACTCTCTCTCTCACACTCTCAAATAAATAAGTAAATCTTAAAAAAAGAAGATAGAATTTTTAAAACGATATGTTACAAAGTCATACATTCTTTTTTGAATGAAAATAAAAATGAGTTGGTAGTGAAAAAGCAAAAAGGAAGCATTTAAAAGATACAAAACCGGGGAAGATGGGATAGAGTGAGAAAGGGAGATCTTTACTTTTACCCAATTTACCGTACCTTATAGGTCTGACCAGTATAAATACTGGTGAATACTCAGAGTTTTTCATTCCATTGAAATCGATACTCTCAAATGCATTGATGAGACATCTTTAAGACCTTCTACTTCTGGTTCCTGCCATCAGCTCCATAGCTTTTCCTTTGGTTCTGGCCCCCACCATGGTGTTGTGATTATGGTCCCTTCACTCAGTCAGATCTACTCTATGCTATTGACAAGAAGATTTAGTAAAAATAAATTTTATTATATCCCTCCCCTCCTTAGATGGCTTTGATGATTCTTCATTACCCACAGACTGAAATCCAAACTACTAGTAAAACAGCCAAGGCTTATCCTGATCCAGGAGTGGCCTACCTCCCCATATCCCCACCTTTGCATACCCATGATTCTGTGAATTAAGGAGTTTTGTTGGAAACCTCTGTGCAGTACATTTGTACCTGTTGTTCCTCTAACCCTCCCCCCCCCCAGCTCAATAACCTTGTCTGTGCACCTTCTACTCACCACTCAAGCATAATTGATCACTTCCTCCTTCATGCCACAGTGTCATACTTTATCACTCCGTGTTTTAATTATTTGCTTATAAGTCTGTTTGCCTACCAGATAGTAAGCTGCTGGTGGGTATAAGCTTTGTTCCTACTTATTTTTGTGTTCTTATATCCTATTGGTAATAAGATATTGCCTGGAACATACTAGATATAATTCTAAAAGTATTTGTTGAAGAGTAAATCATTGAACATTCCACTATAAGAAAGTCTTGTTCCCTGTGGTTACTCCGGGCACTTTCTGTTGCAAGTGTCACAAAATTGGACTTAATCTCATTTAAGCAAAGAGGTAAATTATTAGTTAATGTAAGATAAAACACTTAGGGTAATTATTAGATTAGAAATAACTAGACTTGACACATGAAAATATCGTGTTTTTCACACATCTTGTTTCTCCTACCCATGGTTGCATTTAGGCTGTTTTGGCTTTAGCTTTAGAAATGGCATGGTAGCAAGAGAAGTTCCAAACTCCAGCCTTTTAAATTTTTTCACTTTTCAGTGCAGCAGGGGAAAAAAGGGGGCGGGTGGGTGGAGTTCTTTCCCAGAAATACCAGTTAAATTCACCCGAGCCAAATGTACTCTAATTGGGTTATGTGCCCATTATGGAGCCAATTTCTCTGGCAAGAAGACAGCTCTACCCTGATGGACTTAAGGCCAAATGGTGTGCTCGACCATTTGGTTTTGGTGTTTCTTCAGGGTCACAGGGGGCTGACAGTGTAGAGGGGAACATAGAGTCACCAGAAGGAGGAAGAATGAAACTGGGTGGCAAAAACAATGGGCCAATTATAGGGTTATGAAGGAAATATTTGGTTCCTTTAAACCAAGATTTGGGAAGTTGGGAGCTTCATTTCTTGCTTAATTTCTAATGAGAAAATCCCAAAAGTCATCTCCTACTTGATTTTAGTATAACTCTTACCACTCAGTGTAGATCTTTTAAATGGAAGCTTTGTTCATTTTGATATTGGAGTTGAATTTATGGCACAAGAAAACTAATTATTTTGATCAACATAGTCAAAATTGTTGATTCACATGGCCCAGTGGGGAAAGACATTTGTAAGGGATAAGGCTAGTGAAATAGTCACAGTTGTTTCTTTTCTTTTTTTTTTTTTTTTAATTAAATGTGACTTTTCACCATCATGTTTAAGACTGCCCTGGTTGCCCATTATTGTCTAACAAACTATGCCAAAAATTACAGCTTAAAATAATTTATTATTATCATATCTCATGATTCTGGGGACCAAGAATTTAGATAGGACATGGTACAGATGACTCATCATGCCCTGCTATCTGGGGCCTCAGCTGAGGTCGCACAAATATCTGAGGGCTAGAAATATTGAAGACTGCTGAGTGTCTCTTTTTCTCTCAAGATCTCACTCTGCCAAACCCAGTCTGCAGCCTATTGTATAGCCCATGAGCTAAGATTTTAAAATGTTTTAATATTAAAAAAATCTGAAAAAAATCTGAAGAACAATGTACCTTTCAAGTCTAAAGCATTTTTGCATCTCTAAATAAAGCTTTATTAGAACACAGCTACACATAACTGTTTAAATATTGTCTATTCTCTGCAACCATATATCCTATGGTTTAGCAACCGAAGATATCTATTTGACCCTTAAGAGGAAAAATTTGCTGACTTCTACTTTAAATGACTTCTACATGTGGAAGTAAGGAGTAAGGCATCAAGAGCAAGTAGTTACAGGGCAGGAAATGGAAGGGGCCATTTTCTTCAAGTCTTTTCTGTTGTTCAAGTATTGTCACAGAATGAGTAGCTGGGGCTCCTGTGTGGCTGTCGAGTGGCCAACTCATGATTTTTGGTTCATGTCATCTCAGGGTCCTGAGATCAAGCTCCACCCCTCATCAGGCATAGAGCCTACTTAAGATTTTCTCTCTCCCTCTCCTTTTGCCCCCCTTTTCCCATGGATTATCCAATCATTAGCTGAGGAAGCTAAGGTTTGACAGATAATTTTATAAATAGGAAGAGATGAATAATTTTCCTAAGCAGGGAAATTAAAAAAAAGAATGGCTACGTGGTCAGAGAGCAAATAAGTGGGAAACGCAAGAACAGAAAGAAGGTCTTGTTTGTGGATCAGTGCTTAGATCACAAGCTGTGTTCTCTAAAGAACTAACAGTAGTTGATCCCTTTCCATGTATAAGACATTATGCTAGATGCTTGGCATATCATTTCATTTAGTTCACATTCTAATGCTAGAAAGTAGTAACTACCATTTTATATTGAGGAAACTTGTGCTAAGGAAAAGGTGCCAGTAAATGCAGATAACAAAATAACTTTCCATAAGGTCTCAAAACTTGGCAGCAGCATTTACATTTTTAGGAAAGAAAGCTGACTCGAAAGCACAAGCTACCGATGTATTACACCAAATCTCTATCTAATGAAGTTACTTGTATGTTAAAGTTTCCTCATGTGGGAAGAAGAAATGCACATTTTTCATGTATTCATGTGTTAATCTACTTGTTCATTTAGACCATTATTCTCTGCTTTACTGACCGATATGTACTGGGCATCTTCTAGAAGACAGGCCCTGTTCCTGGCACCATGACTTAATGGTGGGCAAGACAAGTAGGCCCTTTGCCCTTATGGAGTTTACATTTGAGTGGAACGCTAGCCAGATGAAAGGCTAGTAAATAAAATAAACATATACATAAAATATCACAATTACTGAAAAATGTTACAAAGGAAAAGATTGAGAGGTTGAGATGAAGGAGAGAATGAGAGTTGGTCATCCTCTTCAGAACCTTCTTCTTTAGTGACCTACGTCCTTTCTGATAGTTAAGCCATGATGTAAAATTGAGAAGGATTTGATGATGAGAGGTCAGAAGAAAAGAGCATTGTTCAAGGAAGCAGCATATGTAACCACCAAAGTGGGACCAAAATAAATCCTGGAGAACAAAGGGGGAGTCTGGAAGGTCAAGTGTGAGAACCATGCGAGAGCTAAAATTTACAATCTAGCTGCCCTCCAAAAGTTACATTTCATAGTAGCTGGCTGGTAGATGTTCAGCTGGAGACTGGATTTTCCCATTTCTCCTTTTCCTATATGGAGGCCTGACAATGTGGCAAGTTATTGTCAAAAGAGTGGGTGGCAAAGTGGTATGTGTCAATTGCAGGCCTTGTAGGTTCTGATAAGGAGTTTGGATTTTATTTGAATTGCAAATAGAATCCATTGACAGTTCTTAGGACACAACAGAGGCATATATACATTTTAAGAAACTCTTGTTGCCTTGTGGAGAAGGAAGAGGGGAAGTGGAAGGACTGGTTGAGATGCGGTATTAGTGCTCTAGGAAAGGAGTGGTGTCCTATAGACATAGAAGTCGCAGAAGTGGGAAGAAGGAGATGACACAGATATGCATCATAGACACTCAACTGAGAAAATGTGTTTCTGGATTGGGCTTGCTAGCTCAATGTGAAGATGAAGAAGGAGGAAAAAGATGAGGATGCAAAAGGTGATCTGCAGGTATCTGACTCGAGAGTGACAGGTAGATGGCTGTACCCTACATCAAGGTAGGGAAGGATGCTGGGCCAGGAGAGCAGCAGGGTGGCATGGTGAAGTCAAGAGTTCAGATTCAACATGGTTGTCTATGGAACACGCACGTGCCTTGACATTTCAGGTAATAGGAAACAGGGACACAGAGGTAAGGTTTGGACTGAGCATAGAAAGTAGGAATGGATCTCTGAATCCATGGAAATCCCCAGTTTTTCAGTTCAGGGCACTGAACTATAATATTTAAAAGCTGGATAGAAGAGTTTAAGGAGGAGACCCTTGAAAAATTGCTTTTTTGGTATTACATGCATTAACCCTGTTGATTACTTCTAAGAGACAGGTAGGTAGGTTTGATTAAAAATGTTACTTGAGTTGGGGTCATTTCTGTTTTCATCTGAGTTACATAGATGTATATTTATTCGTAAGTGAAAACTCCTTAATGTAGAATTTGGGGGAGTTGGGTGCAGCTCAGATTTATAAACTCAGAACTTGGGTTCGAATTTAGAATCTGTCTCTTATAAATGAACGAAGGAAAGTTTCTTTCCTAATCCAGGCCTGTTCACTCATCTAAAGAAATGACACAATACTCCCTCATACAGGTGCAAAGATCAAAAGGGTGAATTCACATTAGTGCTTAGCACAATGCTCTGTAGATAGTAGGTACTGAATCTATCACCACCTTACCACCATGACTCTGTCCAAGCAGGATGCTGTGGTTAGTAGTAGCAGTATTTGAGAAAACATAACTAATTAAAGCTGAAACTTCCCCCTTGGTACTTTAATTTATATTCTTGTTCTATCGACTTTCACAGATACATGATACGTTTCCATTTTTGCTTTAGTTCACTCACTACTATGGTGTCCTTGTTATGGTGCTTCTTTTACATTTGTTTTGCTTAAAATATTTGTTTCTTTTTAAAAAATTTTAATTCAGCTAATTAACATATATTATTAGTTTCACAGGTAGGGGTTAGTGATCCATCAGTCTTACATGAGACCCAGTGCTCATTACATCACGTGTTCTCCCCAATGTCCATCACCCAGTTATTTCACCCCCCACACCCTTCCCTCCAGCAACCTATGATTTTTTTTAAACCATGAAAATTTGTTACTTTACATATTAAATAGGTCAACAATCCTTAAAAATGGAAGTGCCAAGATTACCTGACAAGTAATAAGTATTCACAAATACTATGCTTCTCCTGTAAAACAAGTAACTTTTTAAAGATAATATTCCTTCAGTACCAAAAAAAGCCCAATGCTTCACAATCATCTGGAAGAAAACTAAGCAATTCTTAAGACCGAAGTATGTCCTGAAGATTTGAACTGTCTTATATTCATCAAAAAATTGAACACACACACAGACACACACATTTGTTCATACATATATCACCTACATACATCATATTATATTACACTTTAGTTAGTTGTGCATTGGTCATTTTTCTCCCTGACCTGAATTCCTACAGGGTGTGGATAATATTTTACTTATTTCTTATAAGCACTGTATTCCACACATTGTACAATGTTTTGGCACTCTTGTTTCTACTCCTTGAAGTTTTCATGGAAATTTTTTTCTTATCCAAAGTCAGAGTATTTTTGTTAGAAATGTCTAGCTGTCCTCCAAAAGTTACATTCCATTGTAAGCTGGCTGGTAGACGTTCATCCCGAGACTGGATTTTCCCATTTCTCCTTTCCCCCTGTATGGGGGTCTGACAATGTGGCAAGTTATTGTCAAAAGAGTGGTAGGCAAAGTGGTATGTGTCAATTGCAGGCTAGGTTTTTAAAACTTGGTGTGTGCCTTACTCATGCTTTCTCTCCCCTTCTGGCACTTAACGAAGATAATAGCAAGGCCCAGAAACTGTGAAGGCTCAAGGTAGAAAGGACCCATTCCCCTGAATCACTACATGGAGAAAACCAACAGCCGACCTCGGAACCGTAGCTTGGTCTGTTTTGTGAAAAATAAGCTCCGTCTGTGTTTGAGTTTTTATCACTGTGAGTTGCTATTAGTTCCAGGAGATAGCATTAACCCTAACAAGCCCAGGACTCAGAAGACTTGCATTAAGATGGAGCTACATCTTTGGAAGCTGAGTTTGGCTTTACATGCTTATTCTATTTCCTTCTGCATAGAGTGCAGAAAAATGAATTTGTCTTTGTAAACAGGAAGAATAAAGGTGCCCAACTAAGCAAGTATAGCAGATATTATTTTGTAACCTTAATCCAGGTGTTCAAAACTTGTCACACTTCTGTATTTCCTGTAACTCAATCTAGCTCTAAACCTCTGCCGATTTTATTACCAAAAAGGGCAGCACATTTCATTTCCATCTCAGGGCTGCAAAGGAGTTCTGTCCATCTTGGGCTACCCAGACACCTTAAGAAGAAGCTGTGGGGGCGCCTGGGTGGCTCAGTGGGTTAAGCCGCTGCCTTCGGTTCAGGTCATGATCTCAGGGTCCTGGGATTGAGTCCCGCATCGGGCTCTCTGCTTGGCAGGGAGCCTGCTTCCTCCTCTCTCTCTCTGCCTGCCTCTCCATCTACTTGTGATTTCTCTCTGTCAAATAAATAAATAAAATCTTAAAAAAAAAAAAAAAAGAAGGAAGCTGTGGCTATTTATGCATTTTAACAGTGAATTACAGTACACCTCTGCCCATGGGCTCAGGTGGCCATCCTTATTAAACATAAGTTTTGGTGGGAAAGGCAGACAGAAATTAAATAATTACCCAAACAATGAGTCTTCTTATAGACAAGAAAAATAGATCCTACCTATAGGACTGGGAGAATATTGCCAGATAGGAGAGTTTTTAAAGTAAAGAGGGCACTGTATATAAAGTCTCTTACGTGATAAGGCTAAGGTAAACAGGAAGGAGTGAGCCAGTGCCTTCTGACAGGGGAGAAGTGAAATGGTAAAAAATGGGCTTATAGAGGAAGGCAAACATTGGGCCTGGCAGGACCTTGGGGGGTTCTCTTAAGCATTTTTCTTTAAATCCAGATTCAGTGGAGAAGTATTGACAGGATGAGGGAAAGGTGCACAAGATACAATTTTGTTGAGAAAAGACCTCTCCGACTAAGAGCGGAGAAGGGATGGGGAGTGAGAAACCATATCAGGGCAGATACAGGCAAAAGTGTTAGAAGGTCATTTTAGTTGTTTATTCAAGCTATGTTAGTAGTTGGATGAAGATCGTGGTGGTGTACATGGCGACAAGTTGACAAATCAAAGATATATTTAGGAAGTAATGTGGAGAGAAGCTTGTGATGGATTGGAGCAATTAAGTTTTGAGAGTGACCCGAGGTCTCTATTTTCACAATGGAATGGCTGGTGGTACCACAGCCTGAGTTAGAGAACCCTAGAACAAAATCTTATTGGGGGAAGAAAGATGACGAATTTAATTTTAATCTCCTCTCTTCCATGGTTCTCTCCCAGTGTGTTCACTGAGTCCGTTTACTAAGCCTGTCCGGCCCCTGGAATTGTAGCTACATGGCTAGAGTTCTAATTATTTTACCAGATGCTCTCGTGACCTCCTGGGGCACTCTCCCTTTACAGTGGCCAGAGTAAAGCATACAAAAGCAGAGTAAGAAACGAAACTCCCAGAAGACCAGACCAAGTGGAGAGCTGAACGTGGGTCTCTGCACACATGACTCACAAGGTTATGTACCACACATCTCTTCTCACTCTCCAGAGGAGTTTGGGTTCTCAGAAATCACACCAAGAAGTACTTTGCCCGACTCAGTGGCCCAAGCAGCAGGTTTTCTCATCTTTTTATTCTCAGAAGCAGCAGCTCTGATGCCTAGTGAGGCAGTCTTACAGCCGTTGAACTCTCTCTTTACTGGTTTGTAAAGTAATACGTGGAACCTCGAAGCCCATGGCATTGGCCTGGATCCTTCTGGGCGGAGTTACCCCTAGAGGGTTTATGAAGCACTCCATCTTGGCGTGGGCACAAGTCTAACATGACCATCACCCTGCACACAGGGCTTAGCAGGCACGGCCTGGGTGACCAGGATTTTCTTAGAAGAAGTGGCATATTTATGTTTTCCAATTTAAGAAAAAAATAATAATACAGACCCCCCCACCATGGCATGTTGTATCCCATGTTGTCAACCTTAGGAAGAATTTAAGATTGCGTCTAACTAAACCTGCCTAACCAGAGCTAATGTGTTAAAGACTTTCAACAAATCAGAGTAGAGAATGAATCTTTTTTAATGTGTTTCAGTGACTGGTCAAAGCAATCTGCAATGGCTTTAAGATGCCAAGAACATGACGGTTAAGAATTGTACCAGATTGAAGTTCTAAGAACTCATTACATCCAACTTGCATATTTCCTCATGTATTTCACCCTTGTTTTACTTAATTTAGTTTTATTTAATTTAATTTTGCAGAGTCCAATCCATAGCTCATCTAACACTGTTTACTCTGACTCTGTACTAAAATTTGGGAACGTCCGCGCCGATCTTCTTTGAAATATATGAAATCTGCTATTAGCTTTTTTGAAAAAGCATTTTTGTTTTGTTTTGTTTGTTTTTGCAGTCCGTTATCTATTTGCACCACTTTCAAGCTGGATGCAGAAATTGTAACTTAAAATAGCATGTTTTACCACTTTGTTTGGTTTATGACACTGTCTACTGGCTATTTATTGATGCTGTTATGCTGCTATTCCACAGTGCTGCTTGAACCACCATGGGATTCACAGATGGGCTTCCAGAAATGTTTTATAAAAATAGGAAAAAAAAAAAAAAGCAAGACTACTGCTTTACATCACTTTCAAGTAATCTCGGCTACCAAGAAAGACGCTACCACCAACCCCCACTTCCTATTAAACTGATGAAAAATTGGAGGGTTGTTTAAGCAATAGACACCTGTATGTAAGGACAAACACATCCATGCCCATCCCCTCCATGTGCAGGACTCTAGCTGGATACACAGAGTGTGAGGGAAGCATCAGTGATGATTAAGATACAACAAAGTGTGTATCATCTTCCTTTTTTATTTTCTGTTGAGAAAGTAATAATACTATCTGAATGCTGTTGTGGAACAAAGTTAACTAATTAAGCAAGCATGCGATAATTATTATAATTACTTTACCAGATGCTCTCATGATGTCTCAGTGAGCCTGTTCTAATTAAAGCATACACCATAAGTCGGACATGGAGTCATGACTCCCATTGTATCTCATCGTCCTATTTTCCAACATTTTATTTCATCATAAATTCAGAAGCTGATACATCTCCTGTGCTATATTTGGTACGTGTGATATGTATTTGTCTAGCCATGCAATTGGAATAGTCCAGAAAGGAAAGTCATCCATTGCCAGGACCCAGTATAGAAAGAAGTGTGGAGTGAGAGTTCAGCTTCCTGACGTCTTCGAAGGAATCTACCAATGTTAAGCATGGCTTGTAATCAGTAATGTGGGGCCTGAAGTAAAACATACACATCTCAGCTTAGTCCTTTTGGAATAAGAACAATGTGGAATCCATGGAAGATCAGGTCAGAATGGAATATTCTCTTAGTTTGTTAAAGATTACAAATATTTTGGAGGCAGATTTGGAAATTGGTATGAGAACTCATTGCCTGTATCATAGTTCTTCATATACCTGTTCATTAAACAGTCTGAGCTCACTTGGATATAAACAAAATCTTTATATTTTTTCCCCTGCCACTGGTCAGGTATCCTGCCACATTCCATTCATTTTAAGATGCACCTTTTATAAAATATATTTTAACATCACTGAAATCAAGATGCATCTTGCAATTAACAGTGCCTTTAAGCCAATTAAAGAAAACAGAATAGTGAATTTTATTTTTTCATGTCTTAATAAATAGGGCGGTTCTCATAACTTTCTAATTACTTTTGGGTACAAAAAAGATTTGTTCCAGCATATCAAACCCTTTCATTTCATATTCAATTCAATATTCATATTCAATTCAATATCATATTTCAAATTCAAAAATCCTTCACCTCCGTCAGAACGCTGCCTGTATGATTTGCAGAAGGGAACTGGTAGGGGCAGGTCCTAGGGGCGCTCCTCTCCCTCCGTCCTTTGGGTCTCTATTTCTCTTTTTTGCTGGGGCTGAAAAGAGGGCTAGAATACATATTCTATTGTATATTCTTTTAATTCTAACCCAGTGTGTTTATTCTGCAATGTTAGTTGGTTGTTTTCTTCATTAATTAATTTGGTTCTGAAAGCAACAATGAGGTAATACAATTAGCTCCACATTGGAGAGATTAAATATTTGCTAGAACTCAAGTTTAACTCTGTTTCTTGACCACTAGGAAAAAATACATAGACATCAGTATTGAATTTTGTACATCAGTTGGCATTGATGTATAGGAATGCATGGGTCAGGTTTACCTACACTCACCAGGAGAGTTAAAGTTCTGGTGCTCAGAGTGAGAACATCTGTCAAGGCAGTGCCACCTCTCCCTTTACACAGCTTGATGTTAGTGAGACTTATTTTTGTTTGGATTTGCATTTTACATAAAGACAGAGGGGCAGATATATCAAATAACATGGATTTCTTGGCTCAATACCCAAGTTTTCAAAAGGCAAAATGGCAGAACACAAGAATGTATTTTTAGAGCAAATCATAAAAACGTAGTATGCCCTCCTTTGTGCTCTTAAAATATTTTGTTAATTGATCAGAGTAGATACTAAGTTTTATAATTGCTGGTGTTCAGTAATTCAGCCATTTATTTCACTGGTAAACATTTCTGCTGCCATCACACCTTTCCTGTGATACAGCAAACTTCCCAACAATTTTGATGGCTCTAGTCTTGCCAACTCTCAATATGTTGGCCACATCACAGCTTCCTATGTAAGTCTTTTCACTCATTCTTTCAACAAATATCATTTATGGCAACCACTGTAATAAGCACCCCTTATACATCATAGTTTACCATCCAGAACATAGGTTTATGTTCTAGTGGGGAAGGTGGCTATGAATAAACAAATATGTCCCCAGATTTGGAAAAAACAAACATGATTTTGAAATAGTGAAGAACATGGAAGGACCAATTTAGTGTAAACAAGGTGGAAAGGGGCATTACATGATTTGAGAATGTGTACCAAAGCTGGATTTTATTCAACATGTAAAGTGAAAACCATTGAGAGGTGTTAAGGATCTATCATAATTTAACTTGTATTTAGAAAAGATCAAATCTATTTCTTGTGGAGGAAATACTGAAGGGAGATAAGATAGAAGCTCAAAGATCAGTTAAAAGGCTGTTTCAACAGTGATGGTGCCTTGGTCCCAAATGATATAATTGGAAATAGAGCACAGTTAAGATGGTAGAGATAGAATAAATTGAATGCAATTGTGACAGAACAAGAGAAGTAAAAAATAATACTGATGTTTCTGGCATAAGTTATTTGATATATATTGGCACGTTTGCATATATGGATAAGAACAGGAGCTAGCGCAGGTTTAAAAAGACTTTCACATTCCATTGAGTTGGTCATGAGGCAATGTAGTGTACATGTCAAGAAGGCAGGACCAAATGTGAATCCAGAGACCTGAATGGCAGATCTAGCTGGAGGTATATATATCTGTGAGTCATCAGTGTGAAAGAGCTTACCCAGGAAGAGAGAAGTAGACCCAGAACTGGGCTTCAATGTATCACAATCCTTAGAAGTCAGGTAGAGGAACAGGGCTCAACATGGCAGCTGCTAGGGATATTACAGTGAGGGTCAAGAAAAATCAGGAGGCGATGGTATTTTGGAAACTGGCAATAGATAAGGATTAGGGAAGAGTTAACCATATTTAGTGCTCCTGAGAAATCCTGTAAGATAAGAACAGAGAAATAAGTGATGGTATAAGATCTGGCAAAGTGGATTTCATTGGCAAGAAGATTCATTCTTAAAAAGTTTCAATAACTCCCTGTATCTCTTAAGTAAGCTTAAATTTTTAGAACCACAAAGCCTAGCACAGTTTGACTATCATCTCCCTCAGAACCCACATGTGTTTTGTTTGTTTCTTTCTTTTATGTCTCCTCTTTAAAAAATTGAGATATAATTGATATTGTGGAAGTTTAAGGTATATAATGTGTTGATTTGATATATTCATATATTGCAACATTCCAAGCTCTGCTTCTCTTTATCCTAGCAACACATGTCTCGTTCAGTTCCTTGAACACACTCTCCTTCTTTCAATATATGGTTCTTTCTGCCTGGAATGCTCTTTTATTTTTCTCCCCATGCCCACTCAACTTCCATTACTTTTTTAGGTCTACTTTCATTGCTTTTTATTTCAGGCAAATGTCACCTTACAACTACCAAATACCTTATTATTCGCTTAAATCAAGTATGTCCTGTGTGTTGAATTTGTCACTGGAATTAGTTAATGAATTACTGTCTCTTCCACTAAAATGGAATAGAGTGGGAGCACGTCTGTTCTGCTTACCATTCTTTCTTTGTATTAGAGAAAATAAATGTCTTATATGCTGGGAAATAACTACATATTTGTTGAATGAATGAATGGATAATGTCTGCTTCTGCTGTTAATCTCATGTAATCTGTTTCTATTCTTTCTTTAAAAAAATGTATTTATTTGAGAGAAAGAGCATGTGCAAGAGAGGAAGAGAGAGTTGGGGGAGGAAATGGCAGAAGGACAAGGAGAGAAACTCTTAAGTAGATTCTGTACTAAGCTTGGAGCTTGACAGTAAGCTTGGAGCCTGACACAGAGCTTGATCTCACCACCCTGAGATCAGACCTGAGCTGAAACCAAGAGGCCAGTGCTCAACCTATTGTGCCACCCAGGTGCCCCTCTGTTCTTTACAAAACCTTTATTATATGTGACTGAAAGGTTTAGGAAATGATGATTCATTTAAATAAAATATTATTTACTTATTTGCTATTACGGCTTTTAGACTCTCTTGTGAGTCAGATAGGATTATTTTAAAATTTTATTGATCAAGCTTTGTGGCCATTCTGGCTACAGACTATTTCAACCACTCAAGAAGTACCACTCTCTTTACTACATTTAAATTCTGATGCTCCCTGGTCCCTTCCTAGGCTCAGTTGTTCTCAGTCGTTCTTAAATACATACGTTTATCAGCAGCCTGCCCACTCTCCCAGAATCAACAGAGTAGATCACATCAGTTTGTCACATAGAGTCCTATTTCTGTAAGAGAGTTCTGCTTCTCCTGTCTAGGGTTTGGATGCTAGACCCATACATGATAGATTTCCTCACTACTAACCAGACTTCTGCTCAATAATCAAGTCTGGAGCTGTCCACTCTCAAAGAGAGGCTGTGCTCTTCCCCCAGCAAACTGCTAGGGTCTTCCTTGTTGTCTGCCTCCTTGCTCTTTGCATCTCAAGGGGTATCAATCCTCTGGCTCACCATGGCCTCCATTCTGAGAATATGTGAACTGAGTGCAAATCTATCCATTGCTTTCTGTCTACATTAGGCTCTATTTCTTTATGCCTTTGCAGTATACAATATAAATTTTGCTACTCGAAGTCTAATACTTCCTATAGACAGTAGACTCATTTTTCATACATTAAAACAAAACGTGTAACTCAACTCAAGTATTCCTAATTAATCTCAGTGTTTCCTGGGTAGAATCTCTCTGCCCATCTGTCTAAAATGGAATTTAATCTAAGTTCTTACTGTTTCTTCAAAGTCATGATCTACAAAGCTCCTTTAAAAATCTCTCTTTAAGGCTTCTAAACCCCTCCTAGCTTTAGCTTGTTGTAGAGGGTACTTCTTATACTTAACTCCCTTGAGTGTCATACAAGGGACATGTCTTCCTGGCCTCTAGTTTTGCCAAATAGCTGCCATAGGAGCAAGCTAAGAGAACACAAGTGTTTGCTTACAGGTAGATAAAGCTAACTCCTGGAGAGTTTTCCACTGCAAATGTATTTGGAGAAATAAATTTGAAAGCTGAGTACTTGAACTTGTGCCTCCTGATACATGTTTCTCACGAAGCTTACCTCCTGAAGAGCAGTGTTTATATTCGCAGCAATTTTATTTGAAAAGACACTTGCAAAAAGAGAAGAGCATCCTTTTTATGGAATCAATGTTCTAACTTTGAGAGATTAAAAATTTTAAAAATACATAGTAAAAGAGACTGGAGAAAGAAGTGAGAAAAACGAAGAAGGTTAGTAAAGCAAGAAAGGAAAGTAACATGAAACTTAGAAATTTCAAAAACACAACTTGTCTATTTTTTAGCTGTGAGAACGTGGACCACCTATACCCTCTGAACTAGATGGGTAAAATGGGGAGTAATAACATTATTTGTCTCAAGCATTGTTGTACAAGTTAGATTATGCAGTTAAAGTGTTAAGCATATTTTGGGACGTAGTAAAAACCCAATAAGTTAACTACGGTATGGTAATAATCAAAATAAAATAAAAATCATACCAAAAATCTCATTATAATGTTAGTATTCAGAATTTCAGATGTGGGATTATTTTCATTCACTCAAAGGGTGTACAAATTTGGCTGTGTAAGTTCCCAGTAGCCAGTGACGAGTAAAATAATGAGTTTGTAAATATGAAATATTTACAAAATGTAAATATGAGTTTGTAAATATTCACTGAAATACAAGAACCCTTAAATTGTGCTTTCTACCTGAGGATTGTAGAGTTACTGCAAGGGTTCTGTTTGTAAGTCCCTTCACTACTGTATATGGCTCAAATCATAGTGTCTTGTGCACATGCGCACTATTGGTTTTAAATGAACCGGATATTGTGATAATGATACCAATTTATTTAATTGTGCGACTGAATTCACTGTAGCTTTTTGCCAGTCTGCATTTTCCTAATTGATGGACTTGCTAAGAGTACCATCAGAATCATGAAGAAGGCTATATATTAATTTGCTGTCTTTTAATCAAAAAGATTGGGAGTATATTGCTGAGGAAAAAAAAAAAAAAAAGGTTAGCTTTGTAAAAACAACAGCAACAAAACCAGCAACAACGTCCCAGCTCTTGATTTCGTTGCCCTTCATACCCTCATCAACAGCCTAAAGACCTCTCAAGTCACAGAAGCATTCTTTTTTTGAAGCAGGATTTGCTGCTGTAGACGTGACTTTCTGATTCCATTGCTAGCCCAATGAGGATGTCTGTGAAAGATCTGGGGCAAAGCTGTTAAGCTTTCTGAGAGTGCTTTTGCATAGAAAATGGGTTTGACTGCTAAAACTGTTATATTGGTAGGGTTTGAATGTCTGCCTAGGAAATGATACTGGTTGCAAAAAATAACCAGATAGGTAATTTTTCCTTGCTCCTTTGGTCATTTGGAATCAAATACAGGTATTTTCTACTAATTCAATCCTTGTGTCATCTTGCCAACCCCATTATGGTATACCCACCCTGGATCTGATTTATCAACTCTTAGGTGAGAGAATACTGAATTTTTGGGGATGGGGATATGACTTTTTTTTTTAAGTTGTAATGAAATATTGTAAGAGAGTATTATTTAAAACTTTAGAAAACATCTTCCTTGAAGGAAAAAAATCTTTTAAAAGGCCTACTAACTTGGCCTAATTACTTGAATTAAGGAAGTAAGACACTTTTGCACTGACTTTGAACAACTTTCTTGACTTCCTGCAAAGAGGATTCTTGACAGTATTTTTGGAGAAGTTAGTAAAACCGAATCTGACATCACTACCTAGCAGTTTCTGTAGCTACCAGAGTGGTTTGCTCTTAGGGTAACAGAGGAGGAAATTGCTCCCTGTGTGATAAGACAACAGCAAAGAGTATGCATTCATTTCTTTTATTTTTGACTCAATTTCACAAAGAAAACCTTTTGCAGAGATAACTATTATTTTGCCTTTCAGAAGGACGCATGCTGTTTCATAGGAATACGGCTGATTTCCAGATATGACCATGTACTTGTGGCTTAAACTTTGGGCATTTGCCTTTGCCTTTCTGGATGCAGGAGTGTTTGTTACCGGTAAGTACAAGTATGTTAATGTATTCTTAGTAATATTTTTTTCCTTATGGAGAGACATGGGTTTGAAGTAGACATAAAAATAAGTTAAGTGTTGGTGATTGAAAATGAGGAAGCTCACTCTAAAATGATCAAGGCTATTGTAGTTCAGAGAGACAAGTCTTGCTATGTGACAGAATACATTGTTACTGTTTTAAAAGGCATAAATGTTTGGGGGTAAAAATCACTATTTAAAAGAAACGTTGTCTATCTGTATCTTTGTTTATAAACTATTCAAGGATATTACAAAAGCAATGTTGTTACTTAACCCTCAAATATGTGAATATAAGTTTATGAAAGTCTGAGGAAATCTTAATGACAAAGTAAGTGAATTTTCATCCTTTTAACAAAAAATGATTTTTTTAAAGTCATAATATGGCTTTGGTTGCATGCAAGCCATTCTTTTTTAAACTGGAGTTTCCTTCCTCAAAAGTAAATTACTACTGAAAATTTTATTAAATACTTAGCTATATGATAGCTTAAAATAATATACTTGGGAATTTACAAAATATTAATTTTATGCATATTCTTAGCACAGAATGTATTTTAAAACAAGTTTTTGGTTTCTTCCTAATAGTTTTAATGGTCATTTGCTTCGGAAATTTTTATGGGGCCACCGCCCTTCCTGGGTGTGGGTAAATAGTAGAGCCTTGATGAGATTAAAAATGCTTAAATTCTTAAGAGTCATGCAAATGCTGCATTCTATAGGAAAATGTAATGGGGAATCTCAAGTACTCATTTAATTTGAAGATCTTGGCATATTTATTATCTATTTAATGGACATTTATTGAACAGTTTTGGTTTGGGTCATGAGTGCATCTCGGTTGATTGTTAAATGTAACTAATAAATTGATATTTAATATTACTCCTTATGATGTAGCATCTAAAAGCTGTTATTCATTATTGAAAGGATATTAAAAATGGCATTTTTGTAGACATTTCAACTAAGTTTTTAAAAAAGGGGAAAAATTGTTTTTGAAAGTGTCGCTTACTGGAAGTCACTCTGAAATCTGTTTTTGACGTTCCGCCACTCTTCTTTCCTCTAAAAGGCAGGATAGTAGCTACCTCTAGAGCTTGTTACATTGTCAGTTGATATTTTGTGTAACGAGAAGAGTGGAAAGCGTTGTAAGATACTGTTTTGTTTTTAACTGCAAAGATGGGTTAAAATTTGTTTATAGAGAAACAACATTTTGTCTTAATACAGAAAATGTTTTTCAAGTTACCTTTTCTATAAAGTTAGTTATCATGACCAAGACCAAATTATAACGAATAATGATTTTAACCAGGCGATACTATGTATATTATCATAAATCAGAGTGAATATTCATTGAAAATTCCCACATAAGAACTGTTGCAAAGCATTTTTAAATAAGCACAAAGAAACACTGAAGTACTTTGTAGGACACAGAACAAATCACCATAAAAATTTCAACTCACTCTATTAGGGATTTTTACCATAGGAAATTTCATTCAATTTATGATCAAAATAAAAATATAAAACTATCCAGAAACATTTAAATCAATTGTGCTGAATAATTTGTCCTAAATAAATGGATGGTATACATAGATTTATTTTGAAGGACCAAAATACAAAATTTGTACACTTGTTTGTACAAATATCAAGAGCTAATACTTTTTCTAAAAGGCATTGAAATGTATACATATTTTTGGAAAAAACAAAAGAATCATATTATCTGTGTCTACAAACCTTATTTAACATATAAGTATAATTATCTGTGTCTGCAAATCTTATATACCATCCTTTTAAGTTCAGAGAGACATTTTGTGATTCAATGTATGATTTGGGAAGTTATTAATCTTTTAAATTATATATATTTCCTTATTAACAGCTAATGAGTTGATTGTATGCTTGATTTTAATGTGTTACAATTGAGTTCAGTGAGCATAGGAAGTATGCTCAAATTTATATTGTGTACTTTAAGGGAATAAAAAACCAGAGCCAAATGTAGAGAGACATCAATTAATAGGTAAATATATGTACAACTCAGATGTGTTATTTAATACCTAAAATAAAAATACTGGCAAGGCAAAATGAAGCTTTGCCATGGCAACAATGCTGGGTTGGGTTTTACACAAAAGTTTGTAATCTCTGTGCCTCTTTGCCATGATAACTGGAAAACTTGGTTGAACATTTCTAAATAATTCTAGGGAATGATGATTGTTTTTAGAACTCAGGTAGGGATGAGTGTTTTCTGACTCTAAAAAAGGAGTAAAGCTAGGCAAATCTATCAGTCTATAACATACCAGCCAGGGTATACAAGTTATATTATGTGAGTCATAACAGTTTAGATTCATTTCCTGCTCATAATTCTCCATTTCCCAGCTACATTAAAATAAATATCTCACATTATAAACATGTATTATGCTTGCACATCTCAGACTTTCAATGCAAATTGAATTTAATAAGCAACCTTACTAAGATCTAAATACTCTACAATTTAGAGATTTAAGGATATGAACGTTATTTTTTATGAATCTTGTACAAGTATTTATTTTTTATAAAAATCTGCCTGTGATCCTTATCATTGCTAGAATTTGAAATGCATTTTTTTGATGGGGGGAGGGAAAGTGTAAGATGGACTTAAGGGTCTGTCTGTCCTTTTCCTATCTTGTTCTATATAAGTAAGTAGAAGGGCAGTGTGGTTAGTCTGAGCTAGGTCTTTCCTCTGTTCTGGGGCACCTCTCTATCGATATACAAACACATATCTATTCTAGTGTTTATCTGTGAATCATAAAGTACACACAAACACATATCTACTTGTCTACCTTCTGGTTCTTCATATTTGTCTACTTTTAAACATTGCGGTTTTATGGGCTTTAATCCTTGGCCAGTTTTATTCTTATTTTCTTGTTTTCTGTGCTCAGAGTTTGATATCATTACCTGCTAAGTATTGATGATCCTGATTTCCCATCTCCAGACTCATTCCTCTGAGGGACAAAAAAAAAAAAGGGGGGAAGAGAAAAAGAAAAAAAAATCTGAAATATATTTAAATGCTCCTCAAGTCTTATAATTTTACTTTTTAATAATCTCTAAAATCTTTTCCCTCTTTTTTATCTCCATTGACATCACCTTAATTCATGCCTTTATCACTTTTGCTTGGAGTATTATAGTTTCCTAATCTATCTGCAGTCTCATCCATTTCTTTCTATGATCTACACCTTAAAAATATAAAATGAAAGGAAGAAAAATCCCTCTGATATCTTCTTATTGTCTTTGGTATACATGCTAAACTCCTCGTCAGAGCCGCTGGGTTCGGTGAACTAGGAGCTGGGCCTGGACTTGGGCCTGGAGCTGGGCAGAGAGTATTTTGTCTTTTTTTTTTTTTTTTTTTTTATGATTCATTAACCCACAGGAGGCAGTTTTAACACTCTGTTTCACTCATCTACACTTCCTCAGGACCTGGAAGGCTCTGTGCAAGTCCTATTTCCTCTTGAATGTTTTCTTCGGTCACTCATGCCACAAAATCTCTCTACCGAAATTGTACATGTTTTGCCAACTTTCCGTGGCATTTTTTCACATACTATTTCAATTTTGTTGTTGGTGGTGGTATTAGTGTTATTATTTACCCATCAGTGATTACAATTACTTCCATTGTAACCGGTGTGTAAGCACAAACTATGTCTTATGCCTTTTTCTGTATTCTCTGTACCTGATTTCTTACCAGAAATCAGTTATGGTTGTTTTTTGACAAGACCAAAGATTATAATAATGAAGGAGAAAGAGGAAGAACGCAAAAAAAAAAAAAAAAAAATTCCAAAACAAAGGATCAAGGAAGAGAGAAATGAGCAAAAAAAAAAAAACCAGCGAGCAGAAGGATAGAGGGAGTTAGACAATGTCATCAAGGTTAAATAAAATCATTTTGGATCTGGATTTTTATAGGTTTTGATTTTTAAAAACTTGATTTCTTCTTCTTATTATTATTTTGCTATTTCCTTCATTCATCTCCCTATTTTCCCTCTTATCTGGAAGACCTTCCTAATTTCTTAAAAAATCCATAGCTCAAGAATGTTATTCCTAAATACTTCTTGGCCTACTCTTGGACATTTTTAGTAATGGCATTTCATTTGGTGGGTTAATTTTGTTCTTCAGATAGAGATGACTGTAAGAAGAGAAGTAAGGAATCAAGTGGGAGAGGAGATACTTCTCTACCATGGGGACAAAAACCCAGGGAGTCAGGTCCAGTCCTTGCAGATAGAGTCATGGACACTGGTAGTGTTTTGGGACTGCTTTCAAGGGCTCACTCTATGCACTGCATTCTGGGCACACAGAAAGCTCATTGGGAGTTTGGGCATCGTTTCTTACTAAGATAACATGATAATGAATTTCAATTTGAGTAGGTAAAAAGCAGAGACTTATAATTAGTTTGATTAATTTTGTAGGTGAAAGCATAGTGTTAACACACACACCCAGCGTTCTGATCAGATCATGTATGTGTCAGTCACCTTGGTGCAGAGAAAGAGATTTGTCATCACCGAACACCTTTGATCTTTTTCAGTCATCTTATAAATTTATGGGAATATTTACATAGGAGAAAATTGGAATGAAAATTGAACTTAATCTCAATTTAAACTTAATTTCAGTCTAGTCTTAATATCTGTGTCTGTATTAGATACCCAGCTCTATACTACTTGCCTATTATTAAAGGATTAATGCTATAAGTTTTATATACATAAAGATAATACTCTGTAGGGAAGGGATGAAGAAAAAAAAATGAAATATTGCAAGCTATTCATTCAGCCATATGATATGATATCTATTTCTACATAATACTGAACTATATAGATATATTTTGTATACAAGGTCATAACCAATATTTAGATAAGAAATATCTAATCATTGCTTAAAATTTTTAATTTGCATTCATTTTTATATGTCCAGGTGCTTCCTCAATGTCAGTGCGTCAAGAGTCTGGGGGAGGACTACTGTAAGCAGAGTATTGTGGGTTCAGGAATAACAACAAAAACAAGAAAATATGCCAAATAGAACTTTGGCATAAATACACATAAAGTCAGTGTTAGTGAACTACGTAAGCACCTTCCATGTGCGTTCATATCTTTAACTGATTGACCTCTGAAAAAATAATCAGTAAGATTATCAATGCTTTTATTAGATTCCTTTTTAAAAATATTTTATTTATTTATTTGACAGAGAGAGAGAGAGCGATCACAAGTAGGCAGAGAGGCAGGCAGAGAGAGAAAAGGAAGCAGGCTCCCTGCTGGGCAGAGAGCCCCATGCGGGGCTCGATCCCATGATCCCAGGACCCTGGGATTATGACCTGAGCCGAAGGCAGAGGCTTAATCCACTGAGCCACCCAGACACCCCCTTTTATTAGATTCTTTACTGAAGACCCATTCAAACAACTTTAACATCTTCCATGGTGCTTAGCTATATATACAGTGTTTAAAGATTCAACATCTATTTCCTACTAAAAATGAGCCACAAATACCTGAAATGAAAAAGTTATTTTACTAAAACTTCAATTTCTCCTATATATACTGCATGTGTAATAAAATTATAACTACATGCAACGATATTTCAATGAAAATGATTGCCATTCATATATTTAAAAAACTACTTCCAACCAAAATGTGAACAACCACAGGAAAATCATCAGCCCTCAAAAGAGGTGATCTAATAGTGGAGCACAAATCAAGAACTAAGGGCAACTCAGCATCAACACATATGTATTAGAAAATGAACAGCTACTCTAGCAAACAACAAAAAGCACTAATGTGCTAGAAGAAACTCGGCATTGTAAATATTAGTAATAATTAATTGTCCTGATAGTCATGGGAAATAGATTAGAGAATCCTATATAAATAATAATGATGTTAAGAGATGATAGCAAAGGGATGAAATCATGGCAATAAAGTGTGGTTACCATATTTTAAATATCTCCATTTAAAGGAAAAAACCCAGTAATTTGTTTAGTGATAAAAGCATCACTAAGCATCATAGGAAACAAGGTAGGTGCCATTCTGTGTTGGAGATGGCATTTAGATCGAGAAGCATTTTAACAATTGAATTTGATGAATTGTATGATTTCAATTCAAATCACTTTCCATCTCTGAGACACAGTGTCCTCATCTATAAAGTGCTGTAAGCATTAACATTGAGAATATTTATGAAATGCTTTGAAAACTCTCATAGTTTTTACATGATCCGATAAAATCACAGCAGTAGCTATTTTTTATTGACACAGGATTCCAAATTACATCTCTTTCCTTGAGTGGCTCAGAGGAGATACAGTTTAAGGCTATGAGGTAAAGGAACAAACCCTTAGAGATCTTTGAATTCTTTGAAATTTCCATCCCGTTTTAGGGATTTTTCAGGCTACTCTGGATGTCACCTCTTAAATAGTTTGTAAATCCAATTTTTTGCTAGAGATTCTAAAGTTTTCTTGTTGTGACAATAGCCTGCAATTTTGCCTCCCTTCAATCCCTAGTGTGTTCTTACCTACTTCTACTAGGATAATCTCTGTAAAAGGCGAAACTTACCTTTGTATAATCTTCGTTCAGTGGCTCCCTATTGGATAGAGAATATACTGATCCCATGATTTTGATCCCAAGGATGTTTAAGAAAATAAGCATTTCATTAGAATATACCTATATTTATGAGTTTTCCTTGAGAACTGCTTTCACAGAAAACAAAAATAAAACAAAACAAAACAAACGCATTAAGCGAAACTAATTCCCTGAGCATTTTTATATAACCTGATCAGATCATTACCAATTTTTTCATTAAAAGAATTTTACTGGATGAATGTTCAATAGCATCACTTTTCATTCAATTTTTATAATTAATATTAAATTCATGAATCAATTTTTTTCATCCACATCCAATTTTACAGATTATAGACTTATGCCTCTGATAATTTTCCTTTATGGTTATGATATTTCTACATGAATTTTTTTTGGTCAAATAATACAAATCTAAATTTCCTAAAAAGGTTTAATTCTTCTATTTAGCCAGAAACAGCATTACTTCTGCACAGTTTTAGCCATTGCTTCTTTCTTTTCCTTTTTTTATTTACATTTCAATATGACACAAAATGTAATTGATCTAATGTATTTACCTCCATCAAATCTTAGGTTGTGCAGTATTAGACATTTTCAAATTTATATTGTGCTGATATAGCTATCATTAGCAATCATTTTGTGATTGAGAGCTCCATTTTGAGATTTCAAGTGTTTTGATTACTTCTCGAGTAACCAGTGGAAACTTCAGAAGTATTTACAAGACTGCTGTATAGTCTAGAATCGTATTTTAACTCTCATTCATTTGAGTAGCATTCTTCTTATTAGCTTACACACCCTATGCCAACTTCTTACTGGTTGGTACAGCAAAAATTAGAGAGATTAATTAATGTTTTCAATATATATAGTAGGTGAGATCAAAATAAGGTGTCAAATCATCCTACTTCTGTCTCTGCATTTGGAAAAAATAAAGCTCTTAGCATGGTATACACAGCTTTAATTTAGTCCCTCCAGGTTTTTATAGCTTAATCTGTAACTTTGTGACATGTACTATACAGTTGACCCTTAAACAATGGAGATTAGAGAGACTGATGCCCTACACAGCCAAAACTCTATGTATAACTTTTGATTCCCCCAGAATTTAACTACTAATTGTCTACTTTTGACTGTAAGACTTCCTGATAACATAAAAGGTTGATTAATGCATATTTTGTATATCATATGTATTATATATTGTATTCTTGTGATAAAGTAAACTCGAGAAAAGAAATGTTGAGAAAATCATAAGGAAAAAAGCAATTGGTAGTACTGTATTTATCAGAAAAAGTCCACATCAGAAGTAGACCTACACAGTCCAAACCAGTGTTGTTCAAAGGTCAACTGTATACTCCTGTTGTAACTTGGATTTTCCTAAAAATATAACGTTTTCTTCTTCAAACTGCTGACCAGGCTGTTTCTTCTTCCCTCCTTCCCAATTTTTTAAATTGGGAAAATTATAATGGTCTTTAAACTTTAGTTCAAGGGTCACTTCCAATGGGCAGCCGTCTTGCATGTTCCCTGCTCTTCCAGTCCTTTCACACCTGGGCAGGTGTTCATCTGCTGTGATGATTCCATGAATAACCCTCTTAGAGATCTCTTTATCTGGCTTTCTCTCATATAGCTGGTGAGCTTGTGTAGATAATCATTAGGTCTCTGCTTATTTATCAATGAGCCCCTGCAGGTCCTTGAAACTTGTTTGTTAAATGGGTGGATAGGTGTCAGTATAGTCTAACCCTGTATGAAGAAAGCACTTAACAACCCACAAAAATGATTTTAAATCTCTCCTTTTGTTGTTGTTATTACAGTATTTATAGTAAAGTTCCTACATGATGGAGAAATTCAGGAAATAGAAGGAAGAAAAAATTGCTTAAAATCCTTGCTCACCCTTTTTCTTTCCTTCTTGTCTTCTATCTCTGTTTTCATTATGTTCTGTGTGTAAAATGATTAAGTGCTATTTGTAGAGTTGCACATTACATTTTTTTCTCTAAGTGAACCATGATTATTCTAGGCAACTTGAGAAACACAGAAATGAATAAATAGGAAAATAAAAATCTCAGGATTCTTGAAACCCATCACTAAAAACTTTCTGAATATTTTATTTCACCAGTCTAGCTAAATCTGTTTATTTACTCATTCATTAATTCATATCATGAACAAATATTTTATGAGTAGTTTTCCTGTACCTTCAGCTGGGAATGCCATATTCTATGCCTATCTTTGGGAAGTCTATACTCTCATTGTGGCAGTGGCTGCTTGAAGATGGGGTTTTAAATCTTCCAACTTCTCCATAAGCTTTCTCCTCAAAGTAATAACATACCTTGCAACAGATGATTAATTCTTTTCTCCATCATTACAAATTATAGATTAAAAAATATTATTTAAAATCTGCTTATAATACACTCTTTAAATAAAAACTCTGTTCTTACCAGACCACATCTAGGCCCCTGTTTTAACTAGATTTCTTCTGCAGGCTTTCAGTTATAGAAGTTCTGAATCTGCCAGGTTATTATTAGATATTTAATAAAGGTGGTAGATGTGAAGACAAACTAGACAAAAGTCCCAATTCTCTTTGGTTTGTTTGCTTTGTGATTTGGTCTGAAAATAAAAGCTTTATTTAGAGAGACATGTTAAAACATACCCATGTGTACCGCATGCAAATAAACCCTTAAATTATTTTGGTGATCTTCCATAATGGTTTTCCAAGGTTATTGGCTAATAAGGGCTGATATTTCATCCTGGGTCAGCCTGATTCTTAGTTCATTCTTTTTCGACTGGGTTACTCGGACTTCTTTGTGGTTAGCCTAGTGACCAGGTAATTGAGGACATGACTATTTGATGGTAGGCAAATCACACCAAGACTGCAGGGTGGTTGGTGGTGTCTCAGAGGTCATTTGTGTGAAACATACATTTCAGCCCCATGCAGTTTAGTTAGCTACATAGGTAAAACACTGGGCACCCAGCCACTTCAATATTTTTAGCAAGATCTAAGTCACCTAAGATTTTGTCTCTTATTAAAAAACAAAAGACATCTTTGATTAATTCGTATTTACTATGAATGTTGATGCTGCATTAATAATACAAAAGTCATGTTGCCATCATCTTGAAATGGAGCTTAAGAAGGTACACCACTGAGTCTGTCGGGAGGTGAGTGATATGATGGAAAGAATGGATTTTCCCCAAACTAATTTGTTTTTTATATTACATAAAGTGAAAGCCATTGAATAATTTACCAAAGTATCTAGAATTTTTTTTTGTTTTTGAAGTGCAAGGGAAGTAACTTGACCTTTGTTAAACACTTTGATCATGGAAAACACATGAGGTTCTCATCTTATTCCAGGAAGTGTAGACACCAGATAAGCTTTTTATGGTTATCCAAGAGGCATATTAAATGAATCTGGTAAAGCTGTCTTATAGTTTTCTACTCCAGGGACAGGTTGGCTAAAACTCAAGGGAGAGGAAAGAATAAAAAAATATGTTTATTGTTTGGTTACTGTGATAAATGTGGGCTGTCAATGAAATAACTTAGGTCAAGTATTCTACCTTGAATTCTTAGACTTAGGTTTCCAAATCCCTTTTTTAGTTTCTAACCTAAGATTTTTAACTTATGCCCTAATAAGTTCTAAGTCTTTCTATTTTTTTAGTGATCATGTTTTTATATTCTGAATCTACTGATGGAAGCTTTAGGTATGTTCAAAGTACATTGTAGCTAAGAAAAATTAATTAAGCAAAAGATACCAGTTCAAAGCATTGACTGTGGGAGAGAGTGATGATATGTAGGAGGTAGGTAAGTAAAAGAAAAGGGCCAGGGAGCTGATGAAAATAATTTAAAGAAATAATACTAGAAATATTGGATTCAAATCAGCTCTGACCTTTAATATGCTTAAGAAATCAGTCTTTGAAATGTTGCTTGGATTCCATTCTGAGCTATCCAGTTAGAAACATTATCTTTTAAATCCTCAGTTCCTTATCTGTACAATAGGAACAATAGCAGTAGCTATTAGATGAGATAATTTACTCATTGATTTAGCCATTTTTAAAATAGAATCTCTATTATGTGCTAGGAACTGTTCTAAGTGCTGACACAGTGATAAATAAAACAGAAAAGGTACCAACATTCAAGGAGCTTAATCTTAGTAAAAAAGATAATGAAACTAAGTAAATAACTGAGAAAGTTTCAGATATTGATAAGTGCTGTGAAATAAAACAGTGTAACGTGATAGAGACGGCCAAATTGGGGAGTGACTGGCCTTTTAGACAGTGATCAAAGAAGACCTCTTAAAAGTAGTGTCATTGGACTGATGATATTGGGTGATAAGATTTGTAAATATTTTTGTAAAGAAGAACTGGCAGGTGCAAAGTTTCTTCATGAAAAGCAAAAACTTGGTGGGTTCAAAGCAAGGAAAGGAGGTCAGGTGCTTGCAGTATGGTGGGTAAATGCTGAGTGGTTTGTGGTGAAGCTAGAGAGATATGTAGAAGGGGCAGGTCCTACAGGGCCTTGTTGGCAATGAAAAGAATTTGGATTTTTACCTTAAGCATAAAGAGAGTAAGCTATTTGGAAGTTTTAAGTGGAGAATGAGCTAATCTTATATCCATGTTAAAGAGACTATTCTGGCTGCTGTGAGAATAGATTGGAAGGGAGTTATAAGTTAGGAGACAAGTTAGGAGCCAGTTGAATTGGTGGAAAGGAGAAAAGGGGTGGTATCTGGACTAGGTGCTGACAGTGGTGGTGGAAAGAAAGGACACGTGTATATAGAATCAAGAGAAGTTGCTGTGTGGAAAAAAAATATAGGAAGTTATATAGAACGCCTCATCTTTTCCTCATGAACAATTAAGATGAGAATCACCCCAGTTCGAATAGGCAATCAAGGGTTCTGTTTTATCCATATTAATGTTTGAATTCTCATTAGACATTCAACTAGAGATATTAGAAATTGATTGGAATTAAGAGTGTGGGACTTATTAGGACTAGATTGTAGTCAGACATTTGGAAGTCACTGTATAGAGATGGAATTTAAAGCCAAGGAACTGAGGACTTAATTCTAAGCCCTGGGACACATCATATTTGGAGGGGTTAAGAGGAGGGACTAGGAAAAGAAAAAATGAGAAGGGGTAGCCAAAGCGGAAAAGGAAAAAAAATTTGCTATGGATATTGAGAAAAAAAGCTGATGATTTAATGAGAATCCAGCCAATTTCACATAAAAGTCGAAATTTGTGTCTTTTGAAAGTTTGGTTGAATAGTAATTATAAGCATACTAATTATTGTCAAATATACTTATTTAACTTTAATACTGGCCCAAAAGTAAGTTATGAAAATAATTTGTAACAATATTCATAAGAATTAAATATATATGTATATTTGTGTGTGTGTGTGTGGATATATATATATATATATATATATATTTACATGTATAATATTTATCTCCCTTGCTAGCTCAGCTATTCGAAAAAAGGGGTATGACTTAAAATAATATTTTAATAAAATTTGGGTAAAATATATTGAAAGACTAATGAATTATTAATTTAATTGAAAATGTCTTGAAAAGGTAACACTATGTTGAATTTCTTGTTTGGTATATTTTGTTTTGGTGCACATTGATAAAAATCTTTAAAGATCCTATTTAATCTAATAGATGGACAGGTTAGGAGGTTTGTTGAATATAAATTATTTCATAAAAGGCTTATTTCTAAAACAAATTTTAAATCTTTCATTTCTTTGAGAAATTTGAAAAACAATTGCTTATTACTTAGGCTTATATTCGGTAGGACCAAAGAGTCTTGATAAAGAGTTTACAAATCAGAATTTGTCCTTTTGGGGACATATCTATGTTTATGAATATGTTTATATATGTATATACATATATATGCTTATATAAATATATATATTTAATAAGATGAATTGTTAATAAGGAAAATAGTGCTACCATGTGCCATGTGTTTTCAACACTGTATAAATGTGATCTCATTTAACTTAAGTATACATATACAAATCATTATGGAGTCTAGCTTATACGTACCTTATATCAGTAAAGTTGTTACTTTGTTTCCAGATATTTTATCATAAAACTTACTGATTATAATATCCCAAAGGGAATAGCTAAACTTAATTTTTCTCATTCTAATTTTAAATACTAAAATTGAGAAAGAAGGAGTGAAGAAAGGAAAGTACTAATGAGCTCCTCCCATGTGCTTGGTACTAAGATGCTTCACCTGCATTGTGCTGTTCAACCTTATCTTTCTTTCTGTATTTTGTTTCTAATGGTTTGGAGTATTAAATAAATGTTCAGATAAACCTCGGTCACCAGTGTGAACAGAGGAAAACAGAATTATGGTTAAACCCAAAGAATAAGCGATCTAAATATTATTGACATTTGTTGTTCTATTAGGGTATTTTGTTCAAGTTCAAAAATGGGCACATGAGATGTTTGGGTAGTTTACTCTGAATTCAAAAATGA